>NC_141146.1:3680880-3980972 GCF_053477565.2 Lygodium microphyllum | reverse complement strand
TCTATATCAACCAGATTTGCAGAGTTTACAACTCTATTGCCTTGAATGAGAGGCCAATACCCTCTCTCCATCATTTTGTATTTTATAAGTACCTGGCATGGGTGAAAATCTTTGCCATCAAACTTTCGAATTTGAGGATGGACATTAGTATATGTTGTGGTCATTGGGAAGGTCTTACCACTTGTTAGGACAAGGGCAGTGTTTAGTCCCTTACAAAATTTCCACTGAATGCGGAAGCAAATCAGACAATTTGAAATCAAAGTTGCAATGAAGAGAAGGATTGAAAATCATATAAATGTAATAGTTCAAAGTATGACTATGGTGGTCCTTTCTTATGTGCAAAAATCTTACGAGGTTTAATAGTCTTTTTAGGTTTTAATGAAGTAAACCTAGACTTCAGGCTCCTCCTTGTGGTATAGCTTAGTGGATGAAGCTTGTGTTGGACAAGGTTGGTCTATGATCTCAATGCTTGTTGCTGATGATTCCGAGGAGAGTACAATGACACTCATCCTTTTGATTTCATTGACCAGTGTACTTGAAACAAAGTCACTCACAGTATGCAATACACTTCTAGTGTACGATGGTCTATGTGTTTATAATTGTACACATAACCTTACAACAATATACGAAGAGGAATAAAAAAATCACTAGATTTTAGTGAATGCCCAAAAAGCAAATGATTAGATGATTCATGATTAGTGTTTAGAAACACTATTGTCAAGCTTAGTGAAGTGCTTGAATGGAACCCAGTTGGAAGTCAGCTTCCCAATGCACTTAGTGATGTCCATTGAGCATGCCCAAGAGCTTTTGAATCTGGAATAAGCTTCAGAGATTATGCTTCAGTGATTAGAATCACTGTTAATGAAGCTTAGAGTGAAAAAATGACAAAATGTCAAGCTTAGAGCTTGTTGGCTATGGCTACCAAAAAATACACAGTTAGGGTTTGGCAGAGATCTCTCTCTCTGGGATGAATTTCCAGCATCCCTCTTGTGGGAGGATGGCCCACTAGGGGGGCTATAGAAGCCCTCTGGTGGTGGCTGAGATTGCGTCGCTTGTTGCCCACGCCATGTCTGAAGACGCCACACTGTCGTGCTGCTGCGCATTCGAGCCGTAAACACCTCCATTTTTGTTGTGCATCTGTGTTATCTTTTCGTGTGTGTTTCATTGTGTTTGATTGCTGCATTATCTTTCCGTCCTTTTCAGTACCCGCATCCAATGTACATACTCCACTTGTGTGTTTGTGTTTGTGTGTGTTTCTGTTTGTGTGCATATTGTATGTGTGTCAGAAAAATATGAAAAACTGATGCCAAAGAATATTATCAAGCTGTTAATTTCAATTATGAACTCCAAGATAAGTGCAGGATACCGTGGAATCAAAGGAAGCTTAATTTAAGCTATGAAGATAAAGGTTGCACGTGAACAAGGCCAACGTAACATGCGGGATAAAGCATTTTTGAAGAAGATACATTGGCACTACATGCAATGGAGATTAAGATGGAGAGGGGTCCTTGAGACCTACTTGAGGGTCAAAGACAATACAACTCTTTAGTTCATCCATTGAGGAAAAGGTTACCAAGCAGTTGTAGATACATAAGGAGGAGGGCATGCTGTTGGCATTCTGGAGGATAAGCAGATCGACAAAATTCAAGAAAGAAAAGGTTCTAACCATCATTTGGCCTCAGAGAACCTTAGATCATTCAGCCGATTATCTAAGTTCAATAGTTCCCATGAAATAGAGTTGAAGGAAGTCTCTCAAAAGCTGCGTGAGCGAGCGAAGGTACATATTAGTGATATCATTCTGAAAGGGTGCGGAAACTCAGGCTCAGTGGCTTCTTCAATCATTAATAAAACCTGATCTGAGCCAAAGGATAGGCCCTTGCTAATAGGATAAACTAAATTTATTGGGCCTTTTTGGGGGCTAGCCTATTCTGGTCAAAGAGGAGCTTTTTCGCTCTCTACCGAGGAAGAAAAGGGGGGGAGCTTAATTGGGTATGGTGGAGACACTCTGGGGATCTCCCCTGTACATGGCACCTGAAATCTTGGATTCTAAAAGATATGATGAAAAGGCTTCAAATCACATTTTTTGAGTTCTAGAGTATTGTGCAGGGGGTGATCAAGCTGCCTATATTCATCGCTATGGGAGAGTGTTTGAGATGACTGTGAGTCATTTCATGCACCAACTAGGTGCTGGCTTACAGATCTTACGTGCA
This sequence comes from Lygodium microphyllum, assembly GCF_053477565.2. Taxonomy (NCBI): domain Eukaryota; kingdom Viridiplantae; phylum Streptophyta; class Polypodiopsida; order Schizaeales; family Lygodiaceae; genus Lygodium; species Lygodium microphyllum. The sequence continues at coordinate 3,978,762 of NC_141146.1, read as the reverse complement.
AACAATCTGATACATAGAGATCTGAAGCCTCAAAATCTTCTTCTATCGTCAAATGATGGAGATGCGGTCCTGAAAATAGCAAATTTTGGATTTGCAAGGTCTTTGCAACCACAGGGAATGAACTGAACATGGAGGTTTCTCTCTCGAGCTGTCTCTAGGTCTATGAATGAAAGCTATACGCCAAATTGCTAGTTCGTAGTCCTCTCTACCACGGTCTCTATTTACAACCAGCGGTGGCGATCTTCATCAAGTGTAAGGAGGAGGGGTGTTTCTGTCAAGGACGGACCTGTGCGGATTGTGCCAAGTGCATCAGCAAATCTGGAAGCCTGCGGAAATTTCGATACTAAACAAAAAGCCTGAGCAGCTTACTCACTCTCTCTGCAATTTTCCCGCTGTTGCTGCCGCTTTTCATCCAGAGACTGGGGTCACCACCATATTGCCTATCCTGGGAGCCTTCTTAGCTAATGCATATTGGGGATTATATCGAGCAATCACTTATTTTTCAACACTATATATATTGCAGGATTCATCCTGTTGACTCTTTTAGCGTCTATTAGGTCTCTCAAACCATCCTCTTGCAACACGGATGCAGTCTGTCCAGAAGCAAACTCAGTCCAGTTAGCTTTTTGTTTCCAGTCTTTATATCTAATTGCCGCTGGTACAGGAGGTGTAAAGCCCTGTCTGGAAGCTTTTGGTGCAGATCAATTTGATGACAAAGATAGTAATGAAAGAAAGCAGAAAAGTTTTTTTTTCAACTGGTGGTACTTTGGACTTTGCACAGGTGCCTTATTGGCATTTACAGTTATTGTGTACATTGAGGACAATGCAACTTGGGGACTTGGCTTTGGCATACTGGCAGTTTTGATCACTCTCGCATCTAGTCTTTTTTCTAGAAGGGACTCCCTTGTGTCGGAACAAGGTTTCAGGTGGAAGCCCTCTAACTCATATACTTCAAGTGTTTGTTGCAGCTGTTTGGAGGTGGAACATAGCAGCACCTGTTGATGACACACTTTTGCATGAAGTACATGACACAGAATCACTGCGAATAGGGAGACAGAAACTTGAGCATACTGCAGGATTACGGTGTCTTGAAAAGGCAGCACTTCTGGAGAACCATGATTACAAGGGTGATGTCCTTGCCCAACTGGATAGACAATTGACTGTGAATGACTTCTAGTGGCATTGTGAAAGATCATTTTCTGTGAACCGCATCAGCTACTCTACTTATTTAGTGTGTCTAGAGAGGCCGTCATGCTGCTTGCAAAGCTGTAGACAACTTTTGTGATGAGTGGGATGCATATTTGACAAAAGACTAGAAAGTGCTTGAAGAAAGGGAGCCTATGCAAGCACTTATCAAATGTTTTATCCATTGGACCTGGAGATTGATCAAGCTGTCTATAACTAAGTTCTGAATCTGGATGAATTACTTGGTGCCCTGAAAAGCAAGCTCTTACACTTTATTGTAAAGCAATGGACAGATTGTAATGCTTTGTCATTTATTTTGACTCTATACCCATAAGTCATCAATACTGGTCTATGAAAAGAGCTTTATCAAAACATTGCAGCAGTGCAAAGCCAAGAGACGCTTTGCCTATGCAAATTCCTACACAAGCTGGATGTTCAGAATGAGCACTCATGGATCTCTTGTAATTTACTTGACAAGCAATATAGTGAACTTTGGCATCAAAAATTGAGATCTTCTTGTTAGCCTCTTTCCTTGCTGTATCTTGAACCCCGTGTTCTGCAGCTCTTGCATGAACTCTACGACATTTCTCGTGAACCCGACGTGAAAGTGCTGTGTCAATTTCCAGCAAGATGGGAGACTCGCAAGAAGAGATGACGGACGAGAATGTCATGAAGCATCTACTCCTCAAATGGAAGGATAGCCATGATAGGCGTAAGTGTGCGTTTTCTATTCTCTCTGCTGTCATGTCTTTGACAAGTATCACATCTCTTAACGTACTCAAAGGAATCTTGGAAGATGGACGGCCACCAATATCCAGCTCTTAAATCTTTCTGTGCCGTCAACCATCCAGCGAAGTGCCCTCCACACGCAGAGTCATGGCACTCTTCCAATATGAAAGAAACCTCCTCAGGCATCACACATCGGCAATAGATATCATCAACACCCTGTCGATATAGTGTTCCTGTGATCAAGGAAAACTTCAAAGCCTGTTGTCTGATTTTCCTCTTTTCTGATTTTGATAAACCAGCTCTAGTCTCTCTTGTTGATAGATAATGCATGATAGCAGCATACCAAGATGGAATAGAAGCTGTATCAATTTTAAAAATTTTGTTAATATCACTTCCTTCAGCCAAAGTCTCTTTCGGCTCCCCGAAATCCACAAGGCATTCCACAATCCCCTGCAACCTCGGTGGCTTACTCTTAATCTCATAATTGAACTCCTGCAAAGTGATTAACCACTTTGCCAAACGATCAGGCGGTTGTAGCTTGTTCATAAGTAATATAAGCCCTTCCGCCTTCGTATAGAAAACTACCTTCTCATAGAGGATGTAGTGCCTGAATTTTTTGGTCGCAAAGACCATTGCAAGGCACAGCTTCTCCATGTAGGTGTAGTTAATTTCTGATATGGCCAATTTTTGACTAGCAAAAGCTATCAGATGATACCACTTTTCCTCCCAGATTTGGGCTAAACAACAACAGCTGATACTATGCATGGTGGCTGCTGAAAATATGTAAAACACCTCGCCTCTTTTAGGTGCTTTTAAAACTGGTGCTTTTACTAGCTCCTGCTTCACATTCTCGAAAGCTACCTTACAAGGGTCGCTCCATACAAATAGACAGCTAAAGGATAATAAGTTCGTTAATGGCAACGTCCTTTCTGCCAAGGCATTTATAAACCTCCGATAGTACCCTATTGACGACAGAAAGCTATGTACCTCTTTCAGAGTGCGTGGTGGACTCATAGGGACTATAACCTTCATCTTTTCAGGGTCAGTTGTGATCCCTACTGAACTGACCACATGGCCTAGCAATAGCCCATAAGGCACTCCAAAGATACACTTCCATGGTTTAAGAGCGATACAAAATTGTCTGCAGCACTCAAAACACTTTCTTAAGATAATCAACATCCTTTGCCTTACAGTGGCTGCCCCTAGGTCATCAATAAATACTTTCAACTCATTTGGGAAGATGTCACCAAAGGTCTTGTTTGCTGTTCGTTGCCATGATCCCGGTGCATTGCACAATCCAAAGGCCATCACATGATACACAAAAGTACCAAAGACAGTAATAAAAGTAGTTTTCAACTTGTCCTCTTCTGCAATTGCCATCTGGTTGTATCCTGCAAAGCAATCCATAAACGAATATAATCTGGTCAATAAATGGCAATGAGTAGTAATCCTTAACCGTCTGCTTATTTAGCTCTCTAAAATCTACACATAGTCGGATCTGGTTGTTTTTCTTCTTCTTGATGACAACTGGTGAACACCATTATGTGTGCTGTACAGGGAAGATTAAACCATCTTTCCGTAACTTCTGTAACTCCTCAAATAGCTCGTCCCTCAATTCAAAAGGCATATGCCTTACCTTCTGATGCACATGACGACTGCCTTCTTTTACAGGAATAGTATGAACAGCCAGGCTGGGAGGAATACCTCTCAGCTCGTCATAACTCCAAGCAAAGATGTCGCGGAATTCTTGAATCAAGGACACATAGTCCTCCCTTTCTGCTGAACTGAGCATGGAACCTAATTTAATTGGCTGCGAATCATTTAGCATGCCAAGGTCCAACTCAATCACATCCGCGTCTCTTATCCTATCTTGTGGCTCCATCGGCTCATTTAGAGTTATCTGATAAATATCCTTAGTAGTAGACCCCTCTTTAGATTCATTGCTGGATGATGTCTCACTACTAGATGGATCATCTGTTGTTTCTAATTCAGTAGAGGATAAAGGAGCTCTCTCACTCTGAGGAGACTCAGGGTAAGCATCGACTATTACTCGATTAGCACCTCTACCTAGAACCACTCGACTGGCGGGTATATCGACTTGACAGTCTGTTCGTAAGATCCAAGGCCTACCTAGCAAGACTCGATAGCTAGGACGTCCTGCAAATCTTATCACCCTAAAGTCCAAGAAGCATTCTACACTTGCAACTGTAACATGGACTTTAGTAAGCAACCTTCTGGTTACCTTAGACTATCATCAGCCATTCTAAGAAGGGTGGAGATATCTTTTTGGATGCCTAGACCCAACCTCTCCATCAACTCTGAACTCATGATATTGACGGAGGACCCAATGTCTACGATAGCATGCTCCACTAATATTCCATCCACGTATGCTAGAACCCTAGGGCAATTCTTTTCAACATGATCAAACCAATCTTCCCCTACTCGTGCTATGCCCAAAGGTTCTACAATATACCCAATACGTAGGATCTTCTTGAATTCCTGGTGTACTCCTGGAGATAATTTAATCAATTGTAAGAGGTTTACATCTAGTTTGACTTCTGCTAAATCAAAATCATGATAGGTAGCCAAAGCTCTCTTTTCTCGCCAAACCATTCTTTCTTTTGGTCTCGGGACCAGCTTTGGTGCTTCTCTTTTGGCTCTTGCCTTCTTTCTTGGCACTTCCTCATCCTTCTTAGGATCGGCTTTTTTTTCAATAGGCCTTAAAGGTCCACCTTCCACGCTAGGATTCAGGACTTGCGTCCCCTTATCCCCTTGCTTAGGGTTTTCCTCGACCGGTTTTGCATTATCTTTATCACCCTCTTTAGCCTTTTGGCCTCTTGTCACGGCTCGTAGGTTAGAGTTTTCAGTGCCATTAACGCATACAGCCTCGATAAGGCTGACTCCATTACCTTGTGGCAACTCCTCTATAGTGGCCTTTCCCCTTTGCAGTATTTGTCTTGCTCCATCATTTTGTTGGAGGTTACTACCTTGCGCTCTATGATTAATTGGACCTGGCTGTTTACTCCCTTGTTGGAGGGAACTAATCTTACTCCAACAGGTAGCGGCTAAGTGGCCCAACTTCCCACAAATATCACATTTAACATTTGGATAGTTTCTAGGGAAATGTTGTCTACCACACCACTTACAGCTGAATCTTGAGGGACCACCCTCTTCAGGGCGTCGACTCCCTATCAAATTCTGCTACTTCTTCAGGAAATTGACATCAACAGCAGCTATTTGCCGATATTGTTCAGAAATCGTGTCGGTGTAGTGCTTCAACATATTCAGAAATCATGTCGGTGTAGTGCTTCATCATATCCTTAACTTCGCCAAGGACGTTAGAGGCACTCGACTCATAGCCTTGATTGTCTATCTGTCGTTCCATTGGCCTAACAATTTGATTGGGAATTGCTTGTTGACTCACAAGAATAACATTAGAGTTCAAAGCTTGGCCTCCAACATTTGGTGGAGCCAACTGACTAGCCATAAGCATAGTCACACTGGGAGGAGCTGGCAGCAAAGGTACACTTTGAACCATGCTTTCTCTCCGATTAGGGTTATTCATAGGCATCCCTTGACTTCCATTCATCAATGGTAAATTGCCTCCAGGTACTAAACCCACATTAAGATTTATTCGAGAGGAGTAGGCCATTTGTAATCATGACTCTACTCCTTCTGCCCGCATGATGGCGGTGTCTATATCAGCCAAAGCCACACTGCTCAATTGTATTTGAATATTGAAATCCAGTCCATGCAAGAAGTATTGCAATTGGGTAGTCGGCGGAATGGGAATGTACGTTTGTAACTTACAAAACACTTCCTTAAGCTTCTTGCCATAGGCTTTCACATTCTCATGGGGGTCTTGGCGTGTTACATTCAAAACACGCAACCAGTATTGGCCACCTCTTTCAGGGGCATATTCTCCTCGAAAAGCTGCATAAAATTGGTCGATTGTGGTTATGGTCCTAGTCTCTATGTATGATACCATACTGCAGCCCTTCCTTGTTGAGATATCGAGCTCCACTCGTGATACGCCAGGGTGACCGTTGTGTATTTATGTCACCGACTTGTCAGTTGCAGACGCGGTTGGTACACCGCCCATGAATAATAGCTACATGATAGCTATCCTTATCTATTCTAGTTCGTGGCTCAGTTAGTATGCCACCTTAGTTAGTTGAGTTGGTTTGAGACCCATATAGAGGGTTCTTCTATTTCTTTGTACTTGAGTTCTTTTGGCTTACACAACTAAGAAGAGGAAAACTGTTTTCAGCCTCCACCCTTGTGTGTCTTCCCCCATTGTGCAAGCAAGAAAGCTTCAAGCGAGACTCCTTCCTTCTCTCCCACAATCTTGACATGGTATCAGAGCCTTGTTCGTGGTAAGGAGCTCAAGAAAGCAAGCCAAGCTCGCGGTGGTCTGGTTGAGACGCCCTTCGCGGTGAAGCAAGAGGGCAGTATATGCTGCGGGAGAGGGCTTTAGCCCTTGGCGACCTTGTTTTTTTGATTTGAGGCCATTTCGGGGCCTGTTTTGCAGACGGAAGTTTTCTGCACGCACTCAGAAAAGGCTCAGTTTTATGCTGTGCAGCCACTGTTCTACAGGTCGGTGAAAAGTTACTGTAGAAATTGCATCGTATGCTTGTGCGCAGAGACATTGGGAGTTTCAGAATCATCTGTGGTTCCTGTTTATGCAAAATCGTCACTAGGAAGTGACTGTGTGGTCAAATACCACTTTCGCCAGTTTTGCAGATTTGCCCTTGTGAGGGTGAAGCTGTGTTTTTTGCAGTGACAGAATTTCTTGCAGTATTCTGTAATGGCGTCTGATTCTCTTTCACAGATTGTCACTGAAAAGCTTGACAAGAACAACTTCCAGGCATGGAAGTGTAGAATGACGAATTTCCTTATGGGAAAAGGATATTGGGAATTTGTTGCAGGAAATGAAGAAGAACCAGTTCTTCCTGATGTTCCCAATCAACAACAAATGCAGGCATTTAAAACATGGCATGAGAGAGCCAGGAAAGTTATGTATTGGCTGTCTATCAGCATTTCAGACTCTATGATTGTGCATATTCAGGATGCAAGTACGCCAAAGGAGGCATGGGATACTTTGTCAAAAATGTATAGCACAAATACGCAAGCCAGGAAAATGCAGCTCAAGCAAGAGTTGCACAATGTGCAAAGAGAAAATATGAGCATCAACGACTACCACATGAAGGTGAAGAAGATTGCAGATGCACTTGCTTCCATTGGGTCGCCAGTGGAAGATGATGATTTAGTTTCCGTGACCTTGAATGGTCTAGGAAAGGATTATGCACAGTTTCGAACATCCATTTCAGTTCGTGAAAGATTTCCTGATTTTGAGGAGTTGATTGCTCTTCTAATTTCTGAGGAGCAGAGAAATGGTGGTGCATCTTCTTCAGGAGGAACTTCAAAAGAAGCTGTCTTCTACTCAAATGCTGGAAGAGGTAGAGGCAGAGGTAGAGGAGGCCGATTTGGAGGCCGTGGTAGAAATCAGAATATGCAGCAAACTCAAGAAAACCAGTCCTATGGAGGAGGACGTGGTAACTCTAGAGGCAGGGGGAGCCAAAGAGGTCGTGGTGGATGGCAAAGAGGTCAAAATGCAAACAGTAATGTTGAATGCTACTACTGTGGTAAAATGGGTCATATGGCTAAAGACTGCTATAAAAAGCAGAATGACATCATGAATGGAAAACTGCAACAAGGGAATTATGCATCTTCTAGTAGACAGGGTGATGACAGAAATGAGCATTTGTTCATGGTGCAGCACATGAACAATTCTGTGACAAGTGCAGAAGAAAGCAATGATGTATGGTATGTTGACTCAGGTGCATCAAACCACATGACAGGTCATGCAGAATGGATGGAGGATGCAAGGAAAATGGAAAAACCAGGATTTGTGGAGACTGGTGATGATACTGCACATCCTATTGTGCAGATTGGAAAAATTCCCTTGTCTATGCAGGATGGGAAAAAGAAATACCTGTCCGATGTATTTCATGTCCCGAATATCACCAAGAATCTGGTTTCTGTTGGTCAAATGGTTGAACAGGGCTTGCAGGTCAGATTTAATCCTCATGGATGGTTTGTTGAGGATATGAAAAATAAAGGTCGCTTGATAGCAAAAGGAAAGAAGAAGGGCAGAATGTTTACATTGGATGCAGACATGCCTGAATTGAGTGCAGCAATGTTTGCACATGGGACCGGTGTAGTTGCAGATATTGATATCTGGCATAAACGCATTGGTCATGTTAATGTACAGCGACTTAAATCAATGCAGACCCAAAATATTGTTGCAGGTTTGCCGAAATTCAAGGTTGCAGAAATGCATAAGGTATGTAAAGCCTGTCAGTTTGGAAAACAGGCAAGGAAACCATTTCCTAGACATGTTCAAGAGAGTGAGAAGCCATTGGAATTAATCCACTCTGATGTGTGGACAACTAAAGCTGCATCTCTTGGAGGCTGTCATTATTTTGTCAGTTTTATTAATGACTATAGCAGAAAAGTTTGGGTGTATTTTATGAAAAAGAAAAGTGAAGTTTTTGGGCATTTCAAAACTCTTAAAGCTATGGTTGAAAAAGAAACAGGCCTGCAAGTAAAATGCCTAAGGTCAGATGGAGGGGGAGAGTACCTCTCAAATGAGTTTGCAAGGTTCCTGCAGGAGCATGGCATAAAGCAGCAATATTCATGCAGTCATACCCCACAGCAAAATGGAATTGCAGAAAGAAAAAACAGACATATTGGAGAGGTGTCTCGTGCCATGCTCAATGAAAAAGACTTGCCAGATTTTTATTGGGCTGAAGCAGTTGCTACAGCAATCTACATAATGAACAGGACTCCCACTGCAGCAATACATGGAATGACTCCAGAGGAGAGGTATACTGGTAGGAAACCAGATATTTCTCATTTGAAAATTTTTGGTTGCATTGCCTATGTACATGTGCCAGATGAGCTGAGATCCAAGTTGGATCCAAAAGCTGAGAAGTGCATCTTTATTGGTTACTCTCTGCAGCAAAAAGGGTATAGATGCTATAACCCTTCTACTCGTAAGTTTACAGTGAGCAGAGATGTTGTTTTTGATGAGATGAGTAGCTGGTATAAACCAGTAAATGTGATTGATGATGTAGATGCACAAAATGGTAATGCTGCACAGAATTCACAGCAGCAGTCACAAAATATTAGTGGACCTGGAGCGTCCTCTAGCAGTGGTTCACATTCTTCGCCATGGACAGGCAGATTGAGATCAGGAGAATCTTCTGAAGGCAACGCAAATAGTGGTATGCAGGTATCACGAAAAGGAAAAGAGAAGGTAGATCAGCCCATGTTTGATGTGAATGCAGGTCACTCTTATGTGGATGGTGAATCCAGTGGCTCAGAACAGAGCATTGATGATGAGTTGGGTATTCCTTCTATTGTTACACCTGGAGTAAGGAAGACCAGGGATGTTTTGAGAGCACCTGGGAGTGAACCCACTTTGCGCAGGTCTACCAGAGTTAGGTATCCTGTGGATAGGCTGAAATATGATGGATTTACAGCCATTCACTATGCATATATGGTCAAGGTGATACAAGAACCAGAACCCACTTCTTTTGAGCAAGCCATGGGAAAAGAAAAAAGGGAGAAAGCCATGGATGAAGAAATGGATGCCTTGGAAGCAAATGCTACATGGGAATTGGTACCTTTGCCTAAAGGTAAGAATGCAATTGGCTGTAAGTGGGTTTATAAGGTGAAGCACAATGCAGATGGTTCTGTGAACAGATACAAGGCAAGATTAGTGGTCAAGGGGTATGCACAAACATATGGCATTGACTATGAAGAAACATTCAGTCCGGTTGCAAGGATGGCAACCGTAAGAGCAGTCATTGCTATGGCTGCATCAAAGGGATGGTCTTTACATCAGATGGATGTAAAGAATGCCTTCTTGCATGGTGATTTGCAAGAAGAGGTCTATATGGAGCAGCCACCAGGTTATATGCATGCTGTTCATCCTGAGTTTGTTTGCAGGTTGAAGAAAGCCTTGTATGGCTTGAAGCAAGCACCTAGAGCATGGTCTGACAAGATAGGACAGTATCTTGTCACTATTGGCTTTCAGATTTCCAAGGCAGATTTCTCACTTTATGTGAGAAAAACAGAGAAAGGTATTATGCTACTTGTCATTTATGTTGATGATTTGATTATGACAGGTGACAGTGATGAAGATATCCTTCATGTGAAAATGCTATTGAAGCAGAAGTTTGAGATGAAGGATTTGGGAGAGCTGCGTTATTTCTTGGGCATTGAGGTGATTAGATCACCAAGTGGGATACAGCTCTTGCAGAGGCAGTATGGATTGGACATGCTGTCCAAATATGGGATGACAGGCTGTAAGCCTATTTCAGTTCCTTTGGAGCAGAATGTGAAGCTGAGCATAGATGTAGGTGAGCTTCTGGAAGACCCTACTATGTACAGACGCATAGTAGGAAGCTTGATTTATATGACTATTACCAGGCCAGATTTGAGCTATGCTGTTGGATTGGTAAGTCAGTTTATGCAGGCTCCAAGGAAACCGCATTTGGATGCGGCTAGATGCATACTCAGGTATGTGAAGTCCACATTGCAGTATGGACTATTTTATGAGACTGGGGTTCAGATACAGTTGCATGGATACACTGATGCTGATTGGGCTGGTAGTATTTCTGATAGACGATCTACCAGTGGATATGTATTCTCTTTTGGGAGTGCTGCAGTCACTTGGAGCAGCAAGAAACAGCCTATAGTTGCCTTGTCGAGCACAGAGGCTGAGTACAGGGGTGCAGCAATGGCTGCATGTGAAGTAGCTTGGTTGCATAAGCTACTTTATGATATGCATCAGTCTACAGATGGGCCAGTTGTCATTTATTGTGACAACATGAGTAGTATACACTTGGCAAATAACCCAGTCTATCATGCTAGAACAAAGCACATTGAGGTGCATTATCACTATGTGCGAGAGAGGGTTTTACTAGGTCTTATTGATCTAGTTTATGTCAGCACAGAGGATCAGGTAGCTGACATATTCACGAAGGCATTGGGCGCAGAGAAGCTGCGCAAGTTCAGAGACCTGCTTGGTGTGCAGGAATTGGGATTGAGCTCGAGGGGGAGTGTTGAGATATTGAGCTCCACTCGTGATACGCCAGGGTGACCGTTGTGTATTTATGTCACCGACTTGTCAGTTGCAGACGCGGTTGGTACACCGCCCATGAATAATAGCTACATGATAGCTATCCTTATCTATTCTAGTTCGTGGCTCAGTTAGTATGCCACCTTAGTTAGTTGAGTTGGTTTGAGACCCATATAGAGGGTTCTTCTATTTCTTTGTACTTGAGTTCTTTTGGCTTACACAACTAAGAAGAGGAAAACTGTTTTCAGCCTCCACCCTTGTGTGTCTTCCCCCATTGTGCAAGCAAGAAAGCTTCAAGCGAGACTCCTTCCTTCTCTCCCACAATCTTGACATTCCTTTTAACGTCATGTTAAAGAACATCATGAGATGTCCTTCATCTTAGATGCGGTAATTAAACATTAATCTTTGGAATTCACAAATGTGAAACTCTGCATTTTCTTTGGCTAACCCATTAAAAATGGGAAAAGGAACTCCTAAAGTTGGCATATCCGGCGTCCCTACAGGAATTGCAATGGGTTGTGCCATGACGACAATCGGATTAACAATAGGAGTTTGGACTGATGGAATCACACCCCCACTTGAAGTGGGTTGACTTGGTGGAAGAGAGGAAGAACTTGCACTTCCTCCTGCACATAAAGGACTATGTGCAGCAGTTGGGTTACTAAGACCACTGCCTGTTATACGTATCAGGCTGCTCCTTTGAGGAGAGTAGCGACTTACAATCTCCAACCGCTGTCTAGCCCTCTTAGCACATTCTTCTTTTTGTATTTCAACTTGACGGTCCTTGTCAGAGGACATAAACCAAAAAAAAAATTGGTCCCTATAAACCCTAGATTTGAGAACCACTACTTGTTGGCAGCTCTCGGCAGGCACACCATCGATGGGACCTCAAATGGGCTGTCACTGGCTATGGCACTAGCCAGACTTCATGCTCATAACAGATAAACACACCCTCACGGCCTCCTGGGTCAGGAGCGTCTATCTGCTGCTAAAGGACGAACTGTCCTAAAGCCTAATCTATGTGTTGATAGTTTTATATTCCAATGTTTTCCTTTCTATAAACTCCACAGAGGGAAAACCCTTACACATTGGTAATAAATGCCACGGTAATCACATACATGGGAGGAAACCTCTCGGTGGAATCATCACGGCCCCACTACAGCTCTCCTACATCGCAGGGATTGGCCCCTTGATGCGCTGCTCAATATATAGAACAAACGAACAAACTCCACTCTTTCATTTTGAAAGTATTCTAGGAGATACCATGTGTCCTTACCAAATGATCTCCCAAGAAATGAACGTCTATCCTACGGCTTAGGTTGCCTTTCCACACTCAAGCGTGAGTCATCATAATCGAAAATAGGTGCTATGCATCCAGTCTTTTGTATTCTGATACCATGGTTGACATGCACATGCAAAAGTGGATGATCCTAAAGTGCTCAAACATAATTTTCAATCAGAAACGTGTTGTGCACAACCAGGCTTTCCAATGCTCATTCACTAACTCATTGCTTCGACATAAGGATAGCACCGAGACAACACTCGTGCTACTATCCTCTTAATTAAAATACAAAAACCTCTATGTCATGATATGCATCAGAAAATCAGCAATAATCAGTACGCAAATCACACCATTCAAACCTCCCAATCCCCTAGGTTTAGGTATTGCTTTCGTTGCATAGGTGTAGAGGTTCATTTTGTCATGTTTGGATGTATGAAAAGCGATAAATCACAAACTTTGACAAGGAGATAGGGAAAACTGAGGCTAAACCTCATGATTTGCCACTACCACACATCCACAAACAATCATTACATTTTTTCTTATTTTTGTGAGGCGTATTTCTATTTTTTCCCTTATTTTTTCCATTTTCTTGATTTATTTGGCAATAAAATATGCAATTTTCTGATTTTTCTTGTTCCAATCACTTCATCATACTAACATTCAATTTATTTTCCATTTTTTCCCTATAGAAACACATTTCACCCACTCGAAACGACAAAACTACCATTTTACCGCTTAAAAACCGCATTTCGGGTTTACTGGAATTAAATAGCACATGTAAATCATTGTAAAATAAAAATTTTCTGATAAACAACAATTAATCATGATGCAACCAACACTCAAACAAATTTTCATCAAATAAGAACATCATTACCATCATAAACTATCAAAAAACTTCATTTTCCTTCATAAAAATGGTCAATCGTGTTTTTACGAAACCCGAGACGCATTAAATGACTGCATGACTAGCGGACGGATCCTTCACTGCTCTCAATCCAATGCTGTATATCAATCTTCAACATCTCCATCAATCTCCTTCCCGATTCCTCCTTCAAGATAGTGCACATGAACAGCCAATAGAGAGGAGAGAGAGGGAGGAGAGAGAAAGGCTAGATTCTAATCCCTTCAGCCAGACAACCATATCTCGTGTGAGGACCGGCAATAGAATTAGGAAAGAGGGAGAAGTTGCCGGGAAATGTCGGTTCTATGGCTTCTTTGCAGTCCCATAATCGATTTTGGGGGGGGGATGGCGATTTTTTCGCCGCCATTGCTGTGCACAATGTGCTGCCGCCACGTTTTGATAAAAATGAGGGAGGGGGGGTTAAGATCCCAAAGGGCACCCCCCCCCCTTTGGCCTAAGTTTTGTCTATCTTTTCAAATCTTGGCCAATTTTTTGCCTCTTCCGCGTCCGGACTCCGTGACTCCGTTTCGACCTATGAAGAATCCTACGCATCCGTCTCGGCATCCCGCACTAATTTGCAGCTCCCGTCATCCCGCACGGCAGTCGAAAAAATTATCAAAAATCCACAAGTGTCGCTCGGGCGCCTTTTAAAAAGCCTTCTTTCACTTGGTGCTTAAAATCGTCCTAGCTGCAGCCATCGCCTTTGATGTCGAATATTTTTCCCCTAAATTCTGGATTTTTTGGCAAATTTTAGGCACATCTCAGGCTCAAAACTCCGCTCTCAATCACCTGTCTTGCTGGTTAAAAAAAAAGATGGCACTTTCAGGATGTGCATAGATTACAGAGATCTTAATAAGATCACTATCAAGAATAGATACCCTATTCCTAGGGTGGACGACCTGTTAGATGAGTTAAAGGGAGCTAAGTATTTCACAAAGATTGATTTGAGATCCGACTACCATCAGATACGCATGCGTGAAGGGGATGAGATAAAGACTATATTCAGGACTGATCGTAGACTCTATCACTTCTTGGTCATGCTTTTTGGCTTGACTAATGCACTAGCCACGTTTCAGAGCCTCATGAACAAAATACTTCAGCCTTACTTATTCAAATTTGTATTGGTATTTTTCGATGACATCCTCATTTATAGTCGCTCAAAGGAAGCTCACCTTATGCACATGAGGCAGATATTTGATATACTTAGACAGCATAGACTCTTTGCTAAGGAGACAAAGTGTTCATTCATGCAGACTGAGGTTGAGTACTTGGGACACATTGTCAGTGAGGCAGGCATTAGAGCTAACTGAAAGGGAGCGACGGATTGAAGGTTGGACTCGAGAGCTATGGCGGGAAAGCAAGAGCAAGAAAGGAAGAGACTAGAAATGGGAACTCCAACAGTCACAATGTGTGATCGGGCCTTCCTTTATTCAAACTGTCACTAAAAGAATAAAGAATAAAGTGATGGTGACGGGTGCCCGCCACCTGCAGTGTGCAGTGGCGGTGACTGTTAGTGTAGTAATACACGGGCGACTAGGCAGAGGCGCCTTTACCCCCAACAACCTCCCACTTATTAAAGACGAATCTACCCCAGTGAGGGGTGAAAAGAAAAAGAAAAAAAAAAGACAGTACAACATGTATACATGTACAACAGGATGAGGAAAGATGTCATCTCATCCCACGCCCATCAACCTCTTGAGAAAGGCAAAGCACTCTGTAGAGAGGCTTTTCGTGAGCAGATCTATAGGATTCTGGTCAGTCGAGATCTTGACAAGATCAATGACTTGTCCTTAATGACCCCATGTATGAAGTGATACCTCACCTCAATGTGTTTCGTCTTCGCATGGAAGACCGGATTCTTGGCTAACTAAATAGCACTCATAGAATCAGAATGCAGTGTAGGGATAGCATCAATACCAAGGTTAGCAACTAAATGACCCAACCAAATGGCCTCCTTGCAAGCCTCAGTGGTTGCAACATACTCGGCCTCTATAGTAGAAAGGGCCATGCATTTCTGCACCCTGGATGTCCAAGAAACAGCACCTCCAGCATAGGTGAATACATAGCTGGAAGTGGACTTCCTACTATCTGCATGTCCTGTATAATCAGAGTCAGTGTACCCCACGACTCTTGTATCGTGGCTGCCATAGCATATGCACATATCTACAGTGCCCTTCAGGTACCTCATGATACCCTTCACGACATCCCAATGCTTCTTGCCAGGTGTAGCCATATAGCGTACCACAACACCAACTGCAAAGGCAATATCTAGACGAGTGGCTATCATGGCATACATAAGACTGCCCACTGCGGATGCCTAGGGAATCTTGGCCATCTCGGCCCTCTGCTCATCTGTCTGCGGACAATTAGCCTGTGATACCTTCACATAAGAAGGCAATGGATAGCGAATAGGCTTTACGTCCTACATGTGGAAGCGCTCAAGGACTTTATGAATGTACTCCCTCTGTGACAAGTAGAGGAGTCCCTGATGCCTGTCGCGTCTAATGCGTATACCAAGTATGTGAGCGGCCTGTGCCAGATCTTTCATCTCAAAGCTCTTCTTGAGCTGAGCCTTGAGAGTATCTAGCTCATCATGAGCTTTCCTTGCTATCAGCATATCATCCAGATAGAGGACCAAATTCAATAAAGAACCATCACGGGCTTTCTTCGTGTAAAGACACGGATCCATAGTATTCCTGTTGTAGCCTTGTGACTACATAAAGGCATCAAACTTATAATACCACTCCCTAGGTGCCTGTTTCAAGCCATAAAGACTTTTCTTCAATTTGCACACTAGATGCGCCCTGCCAGGTTCTGCAAAGCCCTTAGGCTGCTCCATATAAATCTCATCATGCAAGTCCCCACGTAAGAAAGCCATCTTGACATCCATCTGGTATAAATCCAAGTCAAGCTGAGCAACCAAAGCCAAGACTAAGCGCAGGGTGGTCATCTTAACCACAGGAGAAAAGACCTCGTCAAAGTCCACACCATGATCCTGCTTAAAACCCTTTGCTACCAATCTAGCCTTGTATGCCAGCTTGGAGTGTCCAGGGGTACTTTTTAGCTTGTACACCCACTTGCATGACAAAGCCTTCTTTCCCATAGGCAAGGAAACCAAATCCCAAGTGTCATTCTTATGTAGGGAGTCTATCTCAGACTGCATAGCCCTCTCCCAGGAGTGACTATCACCCCTGCGCATAGCCTCATCATAGGTGAAAGACTCTCCTGCATCTGTAACCAAGACATAATGCATCAAGGGCTGAAATCTATCAGGTGGACATCTGTCTCTAGTAGACCCTCTCACGGCAAGCTCTGCTACCTGCACAACTGCCTATCCAACACCCTGACCATGAGCATCTGCTGCAGCTGTAGGCTGTCCAATTGGTTGTGCGGGAGCTCTCGGCTCCTCCTGAAATATGACCCTGCGGATCTCAACAACTCTCTCAGGCTACCTATGCATTTTGTCTTCATGGAAGACTACATCATGACTGTGGATGACTTTCCGCGCCTGCGGATCCCAAAGACGGTAACCCATCTCGCCTGCATCCCCATAACCAAGGAAAATGCATTTGACACTCTTGGGATCCAACTTACTTCTCTTGTCCCTGGGCACATGGCAAAATGCCTCACATCCAAAGACATGGAGATGTGCATAAGAGGGAGGTTGTCCAGTCCATACCTCCTCTACAACCTGGAAATCCAAACCACTAGAGGGTGATCTGTTTATGACATGCACAGTTGTACTAAGTGCCTCAGCCCAAAAGCTCTGTGGTAGGCCTACATGGCTAAGCATACTGCATACATGCTCCTGGATGGTTCTATTCATCTACTCAGCCAAACCATTCTGGGGGGGGTGTAGGGGGTGGTCAACTGACGCTTAATATCCCTCTCATCACATAACTACTCAAAAGCACATGAGACATACTCACCCCCATTATCTGTCCTTAGGTATTTTAGCCTAAACCTAAACCTAGTTTGGTTCTGAACCAATGCAAGCCATCTTTGAAACACATCCAAGACATCAGATTTCATCTTAATGGGATAAGCCCAAACTTTCCATGAGAAATCATCTATGAACGTAACAAAATACTTTGCACCACCCATAGACTGACAAGGCATGGGCCCATAGACATCCGAATGTACCAATGCCAAGGGCTCACTCATGCGTGGCCTACCAGACTTCTTATGCGTAGACCTAGTCTGCCTGCCATAAAGACAATGCTCACATGAATCAAAACATGCATAATCAAGGGGCGGTAAGTACTGCAAACCAGAAATCATTTTCATTCCCTTCAAAGACATATGGCCCAAATGGGCATGCCAAAGAGATACATGTGGGATAGAACCCACAGACAAAACATGATCAAGGGAAGAAGCTGATACAATCAAGGGGTAGAGACTGCCAGCCTTGGTACCTCTCGCAATCACAAGTCTGCCCCATGAGTGATCTTCCATGCAGAGTCTCTAAAACATACATGATATCCTGTGTCATCAAGCTATCCAGTTGACATGAGATTGCGTGTCAAAGTAGGTACATGATGTACATCCTCCATAACAAAACTGCTACCAGAAGAAAACTGCAGCCTAACATCACCGATGCCCATAATATCAAGAGAGCTGTCATCACCCAAGCGCACAGAACCTGAAACAATACGGTATGAATGAAACCACTCTTGGCAAGGTGTCACATGAAAGGACGAACCTAAGTCCAAGAGCCAACACTGTGCATACATTGAGTGCATCTCTATCATCTGCAAAGCATTAGAAGAAGCTGCTAGGATATAATCATAATCATCAACATTTTTAGGCTGCATAACATTGATCTCTTCAATTTTAACACTGGACTTTGTAGGTACTATGCTGCGATCAGAAGACTTATCCTGCACTTTGTCTTTCCCCTTATCATTGTGCCTTTCATTGTGCAAATCATGGCATTGTGGTCTAATATGGCCCTTTTTCCCACAATGGTGACAAGTAATATCTGCATTCCTACCACGGGATTTGCTACGTGACTTCCCACGAGACTTGGACTGAGATATCTGAGAATCCCATCCACGGCCACTACCACTGCCATGCTTTCCATATCCATCATTTTTGCTCCTAACTGTCATAGCATGAGACACACGAGAGGCATCCAAATTCTTACGGTTAACCTCTTCTTGCAGAAGAGCACTCTCAACATCAGATAATTTCAAGGTAGCAGTAGAGGCACATAATGCAGTGCGGAATACATCCCATGACTCATTAAGAGTACCAAGCAAGAAAAGAGGAGTGACATCCTCTGCAAAAGTGATGTCCTGTGAAGTCAAGTTCTTGAGTATAGCATGGAACTGGCTCAAGTGAGCAGACATAGTAACATTCTCCTTCATGCGCAGATCCATAAGCTGCTTCAGCCAATACATGTGACTCGCTGGACTTTTCTTATCATAGAGATTTTTTATATTTTCCCACAACTGCCATGCACTCTGTTCTTCCTCAAAGACATTATAGTGAACCTGTTTTGTGAGAGACAATATAATAGTGGACTTGCATAACTCATCAAGCTCAAGCCATTCTTCATCTGGCATAGTTGTAGGCGGATGCCCGCTTAACCTCAAAGGTTTGATCTGCAATTTCTGCACCAACACCTGCCAAATCTGGCTCTTCCAATAAGATTAATTCATACCATCAAGATTAGTGATGCTTAAAATAGAATGATCAGTGGATGAACTCGCCATAATGCAGGCTGGAAGACTATAGACAGTTCAAAACTACTTGCTGTTTACTGCAGAAAATGACCAAAAAATCACCAAAATCGAGGAAAAATGGCAAAGAAAGTGGAATCAAAGCTACTGCCCACCAAGTACTAGTGAAATTACATAATTTCAGAGTGTTTCAGCATGAAAAATCCATGTCGGTCCATACATATATGTTTGTTGTAATAAATTTCAGATTTCAGTAAAAGAGAGCTAACAGTGCCAAAATCGGATCCCAAGGCAATCAGATACTTGCAAGACCAAAGCCTGCATCATGCAGGCATATCATAAGCATATGATGGTTGATAAGCATGAATCCAACACCCAAGTATGTCATACAAACATCTGCTAGTGAGTAGGCACACCCCCTAGGCAACGGGGCAAAGTGTTCCTACCACTACCAAAACTTGACACAAGTAGGTGTCAATTCACAAAGATACGGATCCAAAACTCAGACTTAGCTCATAAGCATACAGTGAACCAAGACATATGATGTATCATCCCAAAAGGTAAGAAGTCCCAAAGTCTCAAGTGTCTGTAATAACTGCTCAATAGCATGTAACGGCTCGATGCATAAAAGTACCACTTGCTTAATGTCTCATAACCATTCAAGAATGCTCCCACTAGCACAAAAGCCATATGTACGAGCTCAAGAGCTCAAGCCAAGGCAAGATACAGTGCCAATGACATAAGTCCAAGACAATACATCAATAGTACATCTCGAACATGTAGGCGGTAGAGCATCCGTATGTAGCATCCATAAGCATGTAAGACATCAAGTACATCCCAAGATACAACTCTGGCAAGCCAATAAATAGCTCAAGTAAGCTCTGAGAATCCAAGGTCAAGCCAAGACCGAGCTCTAGTAGCAATAGGCTCGAAACAATGTAACTAGCATGTAGTAATGGCACAGGCTAAGCATGTCAAGACCGGTCAGACATAAGCAACATACATGCCATAAGTACATCCAAGACAGAGCATCCAAATGCTTTGCAAAGCGAGCTCAAGCTCAACCAAAAATCCCAAATCAAAACCAAGCTCTATGTCGAGCCCCAAGTGTGAATACATCACCATATATGTGTCCGAAACATAGCCCGAAAAGCATAGGCATAAGTATACATGAATAAAATGACTTCAGCCCAACTGTATAAAACAATGATTTACTGTTCAAAACTGAGAATTTCAGCACCAAAATCAGCTCCAAATGGTTGCCAAAAAATAGGCATACATTCCCCTAACATTCAGGCATCAAACGGGACCAACCAGGCATCAAATGACAATGCCAAACAAGCTGTAGCATCAAATGTTAATGTAACACTGTCATAAACTGCATGTGAACTGTTATGATAGTCCCAAAATAGTGTTAAATCAGCCCAAATGCTATGCCAACACATCAACCATCAAAACCAAGCATCAAAGCATGTTTATATGCCCGAAATGGAGCCTTTCCAAGTGCCAATGGAGGGGGAGAGCTGCTGTTGTGACTATCAATGCTGAAGACACATATGGGAGGGCTGCGTGATTCTGCCAACTATAAATGCTGGTCCTGGGGCTGCAAAAAATGGTGGCCAAGCTTCGGAGGGGTCCGGTTAAAGCCAAGGAAGGCCTCAAACAAGCTCCAGCAAGTCTTGTTCAAAGGCAAGTGAGATATGAAGCAAGGGAGCTTCAATGGTGGCTGCCGCAATCTTGTTTATAGCCTGTGAGACCTAAGAACTAAAGTAAACCCTAAAGAAAATGATCAAATACCTCTGATGTAATGCCCTGAAGGTGCCCAACAATGCCATGAAGGTGCTTGAGAAGCCGGGGAGTGACAGGAGCTCGAAGGAGTCGGATATGGCTGCCGGGAAGGAGACCCAATGCAAGTAGGGAGTCGATGGGATACTGAGAATGCCAGAACCAAGCTCAAGAGTCAGAAAGCAAAGCTCTGATACCAGTTGAAAGGGAGCGATGGATCGAAGGTTGGACTAGAGAGCTATGGCGGGAGAGCAAGAGTAAGAAAGGGAGAGACTAGAAAGGGAAACTCCAACAGTCACAATGTGTGACCGGGCCTTCCTTTATTCAAACTGTCACTAAAAGAATAAAGAATAAAGTGACGGTGACCGGCGCCCGCCACCTGCAGTATACAGTGGCGGTGACTGTT
The DNA here is from genome assembly GCF_053477565.2 of Lygodium microphyllum. NCBI lineage: Eukaryota > Viridiplantae > Streptophyta > Polypodiopsida > Schizaeales > Lygodiaceae > Lygodium > Lygodium microphyllum. The sequence goes on along the minus strand of NC_141146.1, from coordinate 3,957,639 downwards.
AGTGTAGTAATACACAGGCGGCTAGGCAGAGGTGCCTTTACCCCCAACACTAACGCAAAGAAAGTGCAGTGTGTCAGAGATTGACCCACACCTACAAATACTACCTCTTTGAGAGGATTCTTGGGTCTCTCCTCATTTTATCATAGATTCATTCGGCACTATGCCACTATTGCAGTCCCTCTCATTGATAGGTTGAAGAAAGAGGCATTTTTTTGGGATGCATTGGCAGATAGAAGCTTTAATCAACTGACATATTTGCTTACTTCAGCCCCTAACTTGGTATGCCCTAATTTTTCTAGGGAATTCACCATTCAATGTGATGCCAGTGGGAGAGGAATCGGTGTAGTCTTGCTGCAAGAACATGGGATCATAGCTTGAGAGCCAAAAGCTGGCTGGAAATGAGAGGGTTATGAATGCGTATGATCAGGAAATGCTGGCCATCCTTCATGCCATCAAGAAATGGCATCATTATTTGTATGGCAGCCGGTTTAGAGTGAAAAGCGAGCATAGAGTACTCAAGTACTTCTTGTCTCAGTCAAATCTGACTCTGAAGTAGAGGAGATGGGTAGCCACCTTACAGAACTATGACTTTGATATCACCCACACTCGTGTAGTGGCTGATTCTGTGTCTAGGATGTGGGCATGTAAAGTCTCTGCTATCATGGAGTTACACAGTGATTGGATACATGAGCTTCAGGAGGCTTACCTGTTAGACGCTGATTTTAGCAATGTATTTCGGAAATTACAACAAGGACAATGTGTGGAAAACTCTTCGTATCAGCTGAAAAATGGGCTTTTATGGTATAATGGCTGAATTGCCATCCCTCATGCTTCCCCATTCAAGCAAAAAATCATGTAGGAGATGCATTCAGCCCCTATAGCTAGTCATTTGGGAGTCTTTAAGACCTATGACAAAATTGCTAAAATCTTTTACTGGAAGGGTATTTGGAGAGATGTGAAAGACTTTGTCTTGGGCTGCATGCCTTGTCAACAAAACAAGGACAGCACCTCAAAACCAGCTAGTTTACTTCAGCCATTGCCTATGCCTAAAGGTAAGTGGACACACATCACTATGGACTTCATTACTAGCCTACCGGTGACCAAGAAAGGTTGGGACAGCATCTATGTAGTTGTGGACGGACTCACAAAGGTAGCTCATTTCATTCCCACAAAGACTCAGTATAATGCTTCTCAAGTAGCCAGCCAATTCATGGAATATGTTTTCAAATTACATGGCTTACCACAGGTCATTGTGCATGACCGAGATGCTAAGTTTATGAGTAACTTTTGGCGGGCAATTTTCAGCTCTATGGGCACTCAATTAGCCCCTTCCACTGCTTACCATCCACAGACAGATGGTCAAATAGAAAGGGTTAACAAATGGTTGGAAACTTACTCGAGGCATTTCTATCATGATGTGCAGCATGCTTGGGACTCATGGTTGCATTTGGTTGAGTTTGCCTATAATAACTCTACACATGCTAGCATTGTAGTTTCACCTTTTGAGTCCTTGTATGGCTACAAGGTGCCCCTTCCTGTGGTTATCTTCAATGACAAAATAAATCCACAAAGCAAGGAAGAATTGGATAGAATGCAGGCCTTACTTCAGCAGTGTAGAGCTAACTTGAAGAGAGCTCAAGATCAAATGAAGCTTTATGGTGATGACAAAAGATGGGATGTGGAGTTCCAAGAAGGGGATTTGGTGCTCTTGAAAGTGCCTAAGTCTAGATATGCCTCCCTTAAAGATGGGTCCAGCAATAAGTTGGCACACAGGTTCTATGGACCATACCGGATTATCAAGAGAGTGGGAGACTTGGCATATCGATTGGCATTACCCCCATCTATGAAGATTCATAATGTCTTCCATGTGAGTCAGTTGAAGCCCTTCATTGGCTCAGCAATGGACTATGTTGAGGAACTCCCACTAATAGATGAAGAAGGCATCATTCAATACATACCCAAAAAAGTCATAGGACAAAGGGAAAAGAGGCTTTGCTCTCGCTCGATCATGGAATACTTGATTAAGTGGCAAGGTTTACCACTTGAGGAAGCTTCTTGGAGGCTAGCTTCAGTTTTGGAAGAGTTCCCATACCTTTTAGAAGTAGATTTGGCTGAAATCTAGCTAACTATGGCCTTGTTTTCTCCTAGACTGACTGTAGACAATACTCTGTTTTAAAGTAGATTTTATTCTGTACTACGGACAGCAATGCACACCATATATGAGCTGAAAGTACTTCTCGAGAGCTTCGTTTTGATGTATAGCACACCACGTTCGAGGCCTCCCATAGAAAGTTATGATAGATTCACTACAATAGGGTCCTGTAGTAAACAGCTTGCCATCCACTATCTGCAGCCCACATTTACTCCAGATATTTGGGTCAAAACTCATGTTTATAACTCCCCAATAAGGCCCATGTATCGTACATACCCCATGACCTATCATACACAATAACACCTCTTCATTCATCAATATACCCTTGTAATAATGCAACAGAGTAGTACTCTGATCGGCCCCTCCCAGTTACCACACGTGTCCAAATTATTTTTGAGGGCAAAAACCTTCAGGTGGGGATGGAATGTAAGAGAGGGGAATGTAAGGTTTTTGAGGGCAAAAACCTTCGGGTGGGGATGGAATGTAAGAGAGGGGGACTTAATAACGGGGAAATACAAGCTACACTGGCTGGTATATAAGGTGAAAGAGACTTAATTTTTCATTATCAGATAATTAATACAAGTCTTCTTTCTCCTTCACCTTGCTCTCCAAGCTTCCATGTCTTCTCTCTCTCTCTCTCTCTTCATGTCTTTCTCTCTCCATTTCTAGTCTTTCTCTCTCTTCTTGTACCTGTCTTTCTCTCTCTTTTTCTCTTCTTCTTCTTCTTCTCTGTAGTCTTTTCTCTCTTCTTTCTCTCTCCCTATCCCTCTCCTTGACAGAAAAAAGATGGACGGATTTGTGTAACACGTTTGTGTTACCGGCCCATTGTGAACAGGTGCATGAACTCATGTTTTTTTAAATTTTATTACGACATGGTACATGTCACAAAAGTTAAATCTCTCTTGTACATGATTTTGAAGATGTAATTTTCTATCCAAACCCCCAATAACCTTGATGGTGGTATGTTATATCTACAGCTCCCCAAAGTGCAAGAGTATATTTTTAAAGTGATGTTCTGAGCGTAGATGAGGACAGTATGCCAATAGAGGGGTCGATATTGCAAGGGGTGGAGGCCACTGAAAGCTTGGAGCATATAGAGGAGCCAACATTGGGTAACAATGATGGAAATACAAGAGTCCAAGAATTCTTTGAGAACGAGGTGGACTCATCCTTTTGTGGTGACATGTCTATCGACCTCCCAGTTTATGTCCAGTTATGTCAGGAGATTGACATGGGACCATAGAGTACTTCATACTTGGAGTATCCATCTACTCAATTCATTGACGAATCACTTATAAGGGTACATAAGATATGCGTTTTAAGTAAGATCACTTTTTAAAGATTATGTTACCGTGCTTTGCTTGATTTATATTGATTATGCTAACATCAATTTTTGTCTGTGTAGGTGACCTTTGTGGATATTTAGATAAGCACAATGAGTCAAGGGATGAGCAATGAGGAGCTACAAGAGATATTCACGTGCATGTATCGAGCTGAGATGGCTCGATTTAAAGATATGGCAGACCAGGAGCAATCTCAGACACCATCACGCCATTTTGTTAGATCTACTTTGGTGCACTCTAATGCTTCAATTTCCAGTAGACGAGGTCGATGCTCCAGAGGAGGGAGTGGTTCTCGGGGATGTTGTGTGGAGACATGGATGCAATGAGCCCGTGGTCGGCTTGGGATACATGTGCTACTCCATGGTGGTTTGAGAGAGTGTGGCTCAGGTGGTTGTTGTGGAGGTACCGATGTAGTGTCTCTGTCTTGTTGTTCTGCTGGAGTTGTGTCACCTATGGGATTTGTCACACCTATGGGGATGTCTACTCCAGTCACTCCAGCTTTTGCTGAGGTGTCCACAGGTGGCACCCCTATGGATACTACTCTGACATATACTACCCTCGTAGCTACACCAGATGCACATGGGTCTCCTTATGCCAAGGAGCGTGATCGCAGGTGGGAGAGGACACATCTTAGGCATACCCCAGGGGGGTATGGACACCTTGTAGATGATATGACAAGAGCCATCATCATGAATGATGAGGGGAGGAGGGTGATGGCTCATATAAGAGAGTTGTGCCAACAAGTTTTTTGGCACAACGTCTTGGATCATTGAAAGAACATACCGGAGGGGAGCAAGGACTACATAGTAGCATCCTTACATGAGGATTTTTCAGTACCTGCCATAGCAGATATGTTTTCCACAGGCTAGATGATGGAGTGCATGCGTCCGTACATGTCACACAGAGGATCAGACATACACAAGGCACTTAAGAGTGGGGCCTCAAAGCCAAAGCCCAAGTGGCCAGATGTGGATGACTAGCACCGACTCAAGGAGGAGGCTACAGATTCTCTAGGATATTGGAGATAGTAGCGCGAGGCCATGAGGGCAAGACTGGAGGCAAGAGTGGTCCATCATCTTGGGAGTGGCGGCCACAGGACATATCTGGAGGACTTTGTAAGTTTTTCTTTTGTTATGCTTGCTTATTTTTTTGCAATATCCCTTGTACTAATAATCGTGTTTCTAATTGTATTTTGTTTTCTTTGCAGCACTCCATTACAAACCGCGATCCCACCGGCCTAGAGACTCGATATGCAGAGAGACACAATCTCACTACATTGATCGACTGATTGTATGGATGCGGCAGCCCTGTAAGTCACTCATCTTTCTTATCCGTAGTTATTAATTTTAATTAAAATGCATTATTGTATGGTGGACTAATGTGTAGTAGTTTTTTTTTTTGCAGAGTTTGTTCGATGCTCCTTTGTCGCGCGATGAGGTTTCGGATGGCGAGGATCTATAGCTTGCCCTTGGATCCATGGAGCGCACATGCTCTTCTTTTTTGGTCATCTGATTTGTGTAGGCATTTTCTATGTAGTAGTAGTATCTTGCCATGATTTTACGTCGCTTTCATTACACGATCTTGTGTAGTAGTAGTATCTTGCCATGATTTTACGTCGCTTTCATTACACGATCTTGTATTTATTTTATGTATCACTGTTATGATTCAAGTACACTTTGCCTTCATTTACATGAGCATTGTACACATTACTGAAACTCTTTTGTATGGCCCAAATAAAGCACATAGTGCTATTTGTGGCAGGGCAGCTTGTTGCCCTGCCACAAAATATTTTTTTCCCCTCTTACCATCGCTATTAGCATCGCAAATTTACTACATGCATCGCTATTAGCATCGCAATATGTGTCACAAAGTGTCTCTATCATCGTCGCTATCTGCGTCACTAATAGCATCGCAAATGCAACGCTGATAGCGACATAAATGGCGACAATGATAACAACACAAATAGCGATTATTCTATGGTGGCGCTAATGTCGACGTTTTTAACGATGACGGGGGTAAATTTATTTATGAACATTTTCGTCACTTTGAACGCTGGTATAAGGCATATATCTTGTAGTCAATAGGGTGGAGAAAAAATAAAAATTGTGGGGAAAGGTTGATGGACACGGTTGTCAAATTGAACTAGAATTCTAGTGAAAATAGGGCGTATTTACAAGAAAAAATGCAAAAAATACGCACAAAAATATCCTGAAAACCTGCAAAAGTTAATAATTGATGAATTGTGCATCAAAATGACAGGGTATAAAAAGGAAAAATGTCATGGAAGGTGCAGGACAGGGATGTCACATCAGATTGTTGTTTTGAAGCAAAAAGGATATGTTCACATGCAAACACATCCAATGGACAGAAAATGGATAAAAAATTAATAGCTCAAGAATTGTCTGGCAGAATAGAGGTTGATAAAAAGGAAAAATGGTTAGTTCAAAGGGATGAACAGGGCAGGAAGGTTGGGTTTGGGTTCTAGTGAACATAGAATGTATTCACATGGAAAAACATCAAAACAAGGGATAAAGGGAAAGAGAGAAGGAACGGCCCCAAGGGTGGGTTGAAAGTGGACGGGTGGGTGGACAAGGAACCCCATCAGGGTAAAAGTAGGTCATGGCATAGATGCATGATCAAATTGAGGCATATATAGGAGGTATACATCATAGACATGCAGGGACATGTCCCCACACTTAAAACATTAATAGGAAGGGTTAAATGCATCAACACAGCCTAGGACTTGTCAATCGATTAGGCTTTGGCATCCACACACTTAACACATAACATACACTTGCACTCATAAGAATAGGGTTAGAAAAACTTGACCCATTTCGTGTATGGTCGAAGGAGCCATCACTGCTACTACAGAAGGGGTGGAGTCAGCGACAGGAAGTACCATGGCTCGCTCTAGTATTCAAAAAGCATGGTAGGGGCCATGCAATAGCACCCATGGAGATAGCTAGTTGATAAAGCCCATTGGGGTAGTTGTCGTTGATGAAGGATAGTCACTCAGCTCACAGGTACTCGGATGGGATGGGAGAACAATCACTCACCCCATAACTTACATCACTCGAAGCAATATTGATAGAAACCCAGATCTCACACCCGGTTTAGAAATCAAAAAGGGAGATTGTGCAGAGGGAGTATATCAGGATACACAGTTGATGGTGCCTTAGTGCGTCCAACCCCATCTGACATAGGTGCAAGCAGGAAGGCCAAGGAGCCTTGTTGTACAGTGTACAGAATAGGATGATGTGTCCTGGTGGTGATCGTAGAGACTAATGCCATGTTGGGTGCATAGGGAAAGGAAACCATACCTTGTGCCAAGTGTCGTAATGTCCCTCAGTCTCACCTCTCGATGATTGTTGTGAGGCCACACCAATCACACTCAACCCCCGTGTGTCTCACCCTCTGACTTCTTACCTACTCTCGAGGGTGTTTTCACATTTTCTCATAGAATAGGTCGGCATGATAGGGACATAAGTCATTTTCTCCCATGATCGATATATTTTTTTCTTTTTTTAAAAAAATAAAGAGAATGGTAGAAATACCATGTGTCAAACCCATCCTCACCACCACTGCTGGATCAGATGAGAAGAAAACTCAAGGAAAATAGAGTAGGGATGGGAGGTGTCTGGGAGGGGCAAGCAGAACGATGCCGCCTCATAAAGAAGAACATAATGGCTATTGGTAGCACAAGGAGAAGGATATGGGATGCCCAAAAGGGAAAGGGTGGGTTGATTGTGATTGTCAAGATCCCCAGGGAGGGAAGTACTTCTTCAAGCAATAGCTATTGATCAAGAAGGGATCATCAGAGGCATCAACTGTCTAGACTTGGACTAAGCCATTCGAATTCACGGCAAGTACCTTATAAGGACCCATCTAGTGTTGTTGAAGCTTGCCAGGAAACTTTCCAAATCTTGAGTCATAGGCTAGGTCAAGATCACTTTCTTTGAACTCCTTGTACTTGATGAAGCTGTCATGATAGACCTTTCTGCGAGCTTGTGTGGTCTCCATGCACTGTAGGGCCATCCTATGGATCTCATCAAGATACTCTAAGTGCAACAAGCGGCGTTGTAGGGACTCTGTATCTCCCAAGCATTCATTGATGGCCACGCGTAGAGAGGGTAGCAGGAAAGACGGCTTCTGTTCCATACACCAACTGGAAAGGAGTTTGTTCTATAGCTGCCTTATGAGAGATTCTGTATGCCTAGAGGGCCTTTGTAAGTTGATCATCCCAATCATGGTGATGTGTAGCAATCGTCCTTATCAGGATCAAGCAGAGGATGCGATTGGTGACTTCAACTTGGCCATTGGCTCTAGGGTAATAGGGGGTGGAATTGCGATGGCGAATCTTGTACAGCTCTATCAACTCTTCCATGATTTTGTTAAGGAAGTGGGTGCCTTTGCCAGTGACAAGCTCTAGGGGACTGCCAAAATAGGTGATGATATTCTCCTACAAGAATAAGGACATGCTATTACTATCGTCATGCTTCCAGAGCTTTACCTTCACACCACTTGGTGACATAATTCGTACATACCAGGATGTATCTGTTCTGCTTCTGTCTGGTGGATAGATTGATTGGACCTACGAAGTCGATGTCCCACTTCTCGAATGGCTTCAAGGGAAGGATAGGTTGCAGTGGCATGGCATTGGTCTTGGTGGGTTTCCCCATTTGTTGACAAGCATCACATCACTTACAGTACTCATAGGCATCCTTGTGGAGGATTGACCAATAGTATCCTGCGAGCATAGCCTTTCTAGCTATTGTTTCTCCTGCAAAGTGGCCTCCACATGGCTCGTCATGGAAAGCCTTCAGAATAATCCCAATCTTGTCTCCTACAACACATCTTCTGAGCACTTCATCTTTGCCTTTCTTGTATAGTGCACCACCTAACAGGATGTACGGGGACTGATTCTAGTAGAAGCTTCTTCCTATCGGGACTAGAGATGCTAGGAGGATATTGTTGGGTTGCCAGTAGGTTGGCGATGTCTGCATACTAGGGGGTGATAGTGTCAACCAGAAACAAGGATGCATCAGGGAGGTCTAGATCATCTTGCTCCTCTTCTGCAGTCTATGGGATACATCATAGATAATCAGCTAGAACATGGGAGTGACCAGGTTTGCTGATTACCTCAAAGTCAAATTCCTGGAATAGAAGGAGCCATCTCATCATTCTTCCCTTCACATCTTCTTTTTTCATTAGGAAGGATAGGGACTAATGATCCACATAAAATTTGAAGTGAGTTGACAACAGGTAGTGGCGAAACTTCTTTAGGGAAAACACCATTGCCAAGCATTCCAGCTCTGTCACTGTATAGTTATGCTCTCTGTCAGTGACTTTTCAGCTGGCATAGTAGATGGGCTGATCCAACTTCGAGGAGACTTTCTGGCATAAGACTGCGCCTAAGCCTTCAATTGATTCATCAGTGTGCACATGGAACTCCTTTGTCCAATCAGGAGGTTGCATGATAGGTGCCTCAACCAGGCACTCTTTTAGAGTGTTGAAGGCCTGATCACTATCCTCTATCCAAATGAACTCTTCATCCTTCCTTAGAATCTTATGCAAGGGGGCTCCCTTTGTTGCAAAATGGGCTATGAACCTTCTGTAGTAGCCCACATGGCCTAGAAATCCCCTCAACTATTTGAGGTTGGTTGGTGATGTCAAGGCTGCAATCTTCTCAATCTTTGCATGGTCTGTTGCTATCCCTTGTGACAATGTGGCCACTCCAGAAGAGACTCCAAATATACATTTGTCAGCATTCAGGGAGATCCCATACTCCCGGCATCGATCAAAGCATAGCTCTAAATGTCCCCAATATTTAAGGATCAAACTATAAACATAGAAATCATCCAAGTATACCTCAATGAAGTTGTGCAGATGATTTTGAAATGCGGCCATCATGACTCGTTGGAAGGTAGCAAGGGCATTGGAGAGCCCAAACGACATCCATCTAGGAGGGAGTAAAGCTCATGGCCTTCCATTGTATCCAACAGTTGGTTAGTGAAAGGGATAGGAAAGTGATTCTTCATCATCTTTGAATTCCACTTTTGGAAGTCCACACATATTCAAAGTTTGCCATTCTTCTTGGGTACGACCACAATGGGTGAACCCCATTCACTGTTAGCCATTGGATAAATGAAATCGGCTTCCATAAGCTTCAGCAGCTTTGATTTTACCAAGGTAGAGTAGTTTGGGTTCATTTGCCTCTGTCGTTGTCGTATAGGCTTGGCATCAGGCTCTAGATCAATGTGATGCTGACATATTGTGGGATCAATCCCCTTCAGATCTTTATAAGATCATGCAAACACGTCCAAGTTCTCTTTCAATAAGTTATGCAGAATCGATAGTTCCTCTTCTGGCAAGCTGCTACCCACCTTTAGGTGGCATTCAGAGCCATTTGCATCCACACAAGTCAATTGTCTTTCACCTTCCACTTCACGGATGAAGGTCCCATAGACTGCTTCTGGATACAGATTCAACTCCTTCAAGGGAGTGGCTTTCTCATCGGATGTTCCATTAGAACTAACTTCTTCTTTGGGTTTCTCCTTGGGATGCTGAAATGGGATTAGGGCTGTTTCGGATTTGGTTTCAAAATTAGTTACCTCTTGGCTCGAGGACTCATCTTCTAATGATACATCCAAGAATGTCACATAACAGGGATCCTCTAATGTCTATTGGGGCCGTTGGATTGGTGATTGTTGGCAAGGTGCATCATCATCATTTTTCCTTAGGAAGGATGAGTGAGGGTAGTAAGAGCCACTACTGAAAGACGGCTTATTCTTTTTAATCCATTTCTTATAACGATTTTGCATATGAGAGGATCCATTTATTAGACCAAATGGTACCATTGCCATTCTGTGCCACAGCATGAGATCTTCTTCTTCCGGTGCTCTTAGGACATCCTCCTCATATGTATCCTCTTCAAGTGGGATAGATTCTTCCAGTTCGCTTTCATAAATGTCTTCCTTAGTATCATCTTCATCCTTCAGACTCTATCTCTGTCTCTGTAGGAGCTCTGTAAGAGAAGAACATGTTCTCTATTTCATCTTCTGCCTTTGTCTCTAGCTCTGCTTTGGTCATGTAGCTGGGAGAGTAGTATATCTAGGCCTCTATCTTGCTATCAGAGGTAATGTCGCAAGTCATTCCTGGTTTAGGCATGAAGTATTCACCAATTGACAAGGACTTTGCATCTTGAGGGAGTTGGCTTACAGTGCCCACTATTAGGGACTGTGCCTCTGTTTTCTTGAGAAAGATATGTTTAACAGTTTCTTCTTTTATTGATGTACCATCTATTACTTTTTTAGAGGAGTCGATTACGACTTCAATGGATGTGGAACCATTGCCATTTTGCGATCCATACAACTTCAATACTACTTTGTTGGGTTCTCTGCTGCCTAGGGTTAGGGTTCCTTTGAAATAAAATATCCTCACTTTCTCGCTTCAAAAAGCCATGGTCTCCCCAGCAGAGCAGAGGGTATGAGATCCCATAGGAATTTGGTTTGACCACCAAATATGTCAGCCAATAGTCTCTTCCCACAAGGGTTGTTTTTACGTATGGGAGGATGCCCAACGGTTTGATTCTGTTTTGGTCTGCCAATCTAATAAGCCACAGTTTAGGTAGAATTCCTTGCAAACCTAGATCCTTCATTATCACATATGTCATTATGTTTACTGATGAGCCTCCATCAATCAATGCATCTAAAATAAAGTATCCTTCTATCCATACACCAATATCTGGGGTTCCAGGATCTAGGAAGATGTTGGCCACATCTACTTCCTTCATAGGTTCTAAGGCTCTGCTGGACTTTGTTGTTGTTGGGGGAGCAATCCATAGGCTATGTCTTCTTGTCAAGATGCTTTTGAATCTTTTTTTACAACTAGGAGATAGCATCAGTAACTGTCAGAATGTTAGGTTTGGTTTAAAGGTGTCTAGGTCTTTGACCATAGCATATTCTTTGATAGGATCCATAGGCTTCTCCAAATGGCTAGGGAATGGGGCAACACCCATTTTCATTTTTCCTTTTTCTTCTAGCAGGGGCATCATGGGAATGTCTTTTGTCACTTGTGGCACTTCCTCCTCTTCTATCTCTTGGACCTCTGGTCTTGTCTATGGGACTGTCTCTATGACTCTTTGTGTGGCACTGTAGTGCTCTATTCTACACTATTCTATTCTGGTTTTTTGTTAGAAGACCGATTTTCACTGTTTTGGCGGGAGGATTATTTTCTTTTTGGACAAATGGTTCCTTCCTCTTGGCACACTTGATGGTGGGAACCTCTAATTCCACCAAATTGGAGGCAAGCTCTTGGACCTTGGACTAGTTATCAACATCGTTGTTCTTCATTGGAGCTAGGCTTGGACAGTCTTTTGCAGTGTGGCCTTCTCCTTTACATCAACTGCATAAGGGCTTGTAATCCACAGACCTTCTAGGGTTTGGAAAATTTGGTGAGATATGACCCTTTTCTCCACATCTGTAACACTCCACCTCTAATCTCTGGCCACCGCTAGACTGATGTCTTCCTCTGTAACTTTGGGATGGAAATTGTCTAGGTCCAAAATTAGGACCAAATTCCCTAGGCTTTGGTCCAATGTCCTATGTTGTCATTTTGGATTCCAACAAGTTGAATCTTGTGTCTCCATCTTTCTTTCTTGGTCTGTGTGTCTCTTTCACAGAACAAATATTCACTACATGGTTCTTCCTCAAACAATGTGAACACAATGCTCCAAGAATGGTTGGTTTTTGAGTACATTCAGTGGCTAAATGTCTTGCTTGATGGCACTTTCCACACCATGTATTAGAATACATCACATCTCTCCCACCTCTTGCAGGAGTGGATATATTGATGATATTTACCTTCATATCTGTAGTTGTTCTGTGATCACATCCATAAGCTCTTTCTTAATACTTGCGATTGAGTTGGATAGGTATTCCTTCAGATTTTCACCTCCTAGATTACTTGTAGTAGGGTTTTGGGAAGCTTTTGTTATTACTACATACACTAGTTGGGTTGATCTAGAGGGTCCTTTGTTCTAGTTCTGATTTAGTACATCTGTTGAGACTTGGGGTTGTTAATTCCAGTTGGCAGGGTTCCACTATTGTTAAGTCACCATTGGAGGAACCGTTTGAGGGCATTGTTGTTATGGTTGAACCATCAACATATCCTGATCAAAAACCAACACAAACCCTTCAAACATACTCAAAACATTTCAAAAACTTCAAAACATCTTCAAATTCAAACAATCAATAACCAAAAACAACAATTCAATAACAAAAACAACAAAAAATCAGCCCAAAAAATAAATCATTTCCACACTTAACACCCATCCACCTCAATGCCATTCTCATCATCATTCACATGGTCTTTGGAAGTACATGTGTTCATCTCTTCCATCTCATATACATCAAACTCATGTTTCTTGAAGACATTGATCCACTTTTCTACTATTGGTATCCATAACCCTATACCATCCAACTCATTGAGTAGGTAGCATTATCATGCATAGTTTGGGGTCAGTACCTTGCATCCACCATGATTAGGCTTTCATTGCTCTGTAAAATTTATCAATCACAACAACTCTATCTTTAACTACTCAAAACTTTTGATCCGTAACTTGGATCATTGAGCTTTCTAAATGAAAATTGTAGTCCCAGTTTCAAATAACAAGTTCTCGAAGACACTAGATACAAATTCCCAACGTTTCAACTTTTAAAATTTTTTTTGCAACCTATAATTCACTTTTCTTGCACATAGTCTTCTACAGGCATCGACCTTCCAAAGCATGTATCTTCCACATATTGAATGGATTGGCTACCAAACTTGTTAGACTCTTTCTTAAGTCCAAAAGTACACCTTGGATGTGTTGTATATCATCAAAGGCTCTTAGATTACACCAAATTTTGAAATGATCAAATCTAATTCAAACATGCTAACTATAGTAACCTACTCTTTGCCCTATTAAAAGCCTACTTATGTATTTTCCAATAAATAATGCACCCAAATATACTATCATTGAGATAAAAAACCCTTATACATGTTATCTGCATAAGCATTTAATTAACCTAAGTAGTCCCTCCTAGTTCATAAGGCATCGAAAGTGTATGCAACCCAAATAGCATTCCTCCCTTTGCATCCAAATTCATGAATGTTATAAGTCCACCAAGATCAAAAGGTAGCATTACAACTTCCACCCTCCCTTTGTAAATTAGTTTATATAGTTTTGGTACATCAAACATATCTACAAGTATCCCATCTTTTGCATAGAAAAGCATACATCCTTGTCTACTCCATCATCATGTGTATCAAAGCATAAAATCTTTGTCTCAAGCAACCATAAAGAAGTATCTTGCATTATAGATATCTTACTATTCTGTGTTTGGAAATTACTTTGCAACAAATCATCTTTGTCTTGTATAGATTGCATTACATTTGTATTCATCACAATTAAATCATGAATCATTGCTTTCCTATCTTGTGCATCTGCATTCAAAATATCTTCTTTACACCTAAGTTGGCAAGATTTATTCTACACTCATAGTCAAAGCATCCCCTTCAATCATTGTCAATGTATCAACTACATTTATAAGCAAAGCATGCACATCATCCTCAAGCTGTATATCCTCCTCTACTACTATATCCACAATATTCTCAAGTAATACATCTACTAGAAGGAGACCCTTCACATGGTCAATCTCTGTCTCCCTATCACCCATAATGATCCAATCATCCACATAGATAATAATAACCACAATACCTACATCACTCTCATAAACATAGAGTGAGTAATTAGCTTGTGCTCTACAAAATTCCAATGCTAACAAGATATTTTGCAATCCTGTCATGACATACTCTGAGTTCTTACTTCAGTCCATGTCTTACAAATCCTGCATACATAATTTTGATGACTCTCATCTACATAACCACGTGGCTGCTCCACATAAACTTCCTCTTGCAACTCCTGCTACAAGAAGGCATGCTTTACATCCATTTGAGGCATGATCCAACCTTTTGATGCAGCCACTGCTATGATAGCTCTTATACTGGACATTTTAGCCATTAGAGAAAAAGTCTCCCTATAATCAATACCATGAGTCTGTGCATGCCCTTGGGCAACCAGTTGTACCTTATAATGCTCAATAGATTCATCTCACTTATGCTTGACTAGCTTGTAGATCCATTTACAACCAATATCTTTCTTGCTTTTAGGCAAAGACACAAAATCCCATGTGTCATTATCCATCACTGCATCCATTTCTTCATCTATAACACAATCCCAATACTCATTACCCACTACATCCTCAAAACAAGTGGGCTCCACATCCTCCACAACCTTAGCCATGTATGAATATTAATAAGCTACATAGATATCATATGTTAATGCCTTTCTTACTCTACTTGACTTGTGTGGATCTGGGGATCAGTACGAGGTTCTTTAGCATCCTCTTATGCCTTCAAACACCACGTTTTTTAATAGATAGAACCCCAAACTTCTCATCCAAGCTCTACTCAAAGCCATCTTGATCAACGTCAACATGAGAGAAACTTGATGACAAACATGAGAGAAACTTTCTCGTTACCTTTTCATGACATTTGTGCGATATAGTTGGTGGAATAACCTATGATCTCAATCTACCACTCTAAGATCCACTCAATTCCCACGACTAAAAGACTCTTGTGGTCCACTCAATTCCCATGACTGCTAACCTATTTTCTACATAGCTACACTCTCATGCTTATCAACCCTAATAGCATTCTACACATTATTATACTAGCTACTCATTCCTTAAAAAATAATATCCCTGCTAGCTCTCAACTCATGTGTAATAGGGTTACAATATCCATATCCCTTTTTCTCAAGAGAATTTCCAACAAATACACATTTGTATGCTTTGGGATCCAATTTACTACACAACTCATCAAGAATATGCATATAAGCAATATATTCAAATACTTTAAATGGGATATATTGGGATTTGTACTTGTAAACTTCTCTTCAGGTGTCATACCATGTACAATATTAGTGGCTATCCTATTCATAATGTATATAGTAGTAGAAATTGCTTTAGCCTAGTAGTAATGAGGCAAGTTTATTTATGACATCAATGCACGAGCCACCTCTACAATACACCTATTTTTTCACTTAGCAACTCCATTTTTTGGTGGAGTATATCTACATGTGTATCTTCTCTATATACCATTTTTTTTAAATACAAAAAATTCATTGGAGAGATATTCTCCACATCCAACCAATCTTAGATATTTAATATACAACAATGTGTCCTTCTCAACCAAAGCCTTATAGCTTTTAAAGTGCATGAACACCTTACTTTTCTCATGCATAAAGTAAACCCATGCTTCGCAAGTATGATCATCAATGAAGGAAACATAATATTTACAACCACTCAAAGTTGTAGTCTTTGTAGAACCCCACATATCAGAATGTATCAATTTAAGTGGCTTCTTGTATACATACTTTTCATGTAGAAACATATGCCTTGATTGCTTTCCAAATTGACATGCTTTATATAAGTTATGCATTCCATCAACTCTAAACTTAGACAAGCCATACACAATATGTATTAACTACATATCTTTTAGCCATTATACATTCACATAACCAAATCTCTTATGTCAAATTTCAATATTAGATATAGTACATGAACCTTGTGCAAATATGGAAGCATTCATTTTAGACAAACTTAGATCAAGAGTAAATAATATACTAGTATGTTTTCGCAATCAATCTACAATTTTTGAGATCTTCCACATAGCAACCATTAGATGTGAATCAAACCTGCCTGTTCTATCAACCCCCCAAAAAAAATCAAAGTTTTGTAATATTTGGTACATGCAACACATTAGATAAGTACTTTGTTTTACCATCTTACATACTCAAAGAAACATTTCCAATATGAGTAATGGAGTGAGCTATATTATCTCCTCTCTCCACATAGCCTAGAGACTTTTGACTGTGCATCTCTTCAAACCACTCACTATGAGAAATCATGTGGTTATAGGCACTTGAGTCTACATACCATATATCATTCTTTGATGAAACATTATTAGTCATAGTATTCATAAAATGCTACGTAACAAACAACTGTTCTATCATCATTGTTTTTGCTCTACTGGGGGGGATCCATAATTGCCTTGCTGCTTTTTTTCGATTCTAATTTCAGCCTTCCCTTTGAAGCATTTTTTAGAAATGTGGCCTTTTTGACCACAATGTAGGCACTCTCTACTATCACCAAAATTATGTTACCTATTAGAATCTATGAACTTCTGTCTTTGATTCCCCCTTCTTAGGACTGTCCTCCTCTATTTTGTTTTGCATCATAACTTTAACCACAATGACCACTACCTTGGCCTCTGCCATAACCTCTACCTTTTCTAGTAGAGTAAAAAACTTGCTTAGAATTGTTCTTATTTTGAGAATAAGAGGAATCCAAGCCAAGGTTCTTCTCCTCAAGTATCAACACAAAAGTCAAGTTTATACTATTAGGGATATCATCGCTCATATTCATGGATGACTTGAAGCTCTTTAATTCATCTCCAAGTCCATCTAAGCATGCACCCATAACATCATCATCACCAGCTACCACACTGATAAATCCAAGAGCCTTCTTAATACTCTAAATCTTCAAGGAATAATCATTAATGGATAGGTTCTCTCTTCTCACTTGGTTCAAGGAGGGCAATCGAGACTTGAGCACATAAAGAGATAGGCTTGAAATCTCCTTCTTCTTCTTTTTGATTTTTACAAAAGAACTAAGTCAACAACATGATAAAAGACTAATATGAAAGTACCACAACATATATACATGCAGTCACTAAGTGTGAACTTGCTATGGAAATAAGAGGTGGCACAATGGATATGCCATAACTAAGGATGGACTATATGGGTTTAGTCTAGTTGTAGAATCACCAATGTATCTCAAGTTGGTCACCTAACATGCTAGTAAATAATATCCTACCACATCACTAAGATGCATAGTGGATGCCATCTCATATAGAGCTTAACATCTCAACAAAAAGTATCAAAGAAATTAGGGTATTTTTATGACTCACAAGATGGTACATATCTTTATCAAAGATTATGCTCTCATTGCTGTCCCTTTGACTGAGATTTTCAAGAAGGAAACCAAGATGATATGAACTCCTAAAGAGCAAGAGAGCTTCAACAAGCTATAGGCTTTTCACACTACATTAATTCTCCTAGGAATTTGAAGTCCTTCACAAATGCCAACATCATAGTAGTGGGGTGTGTACTTTCACAAAAAGGATGAAATGTGGTCTAGTATTCTTGGAAACTTCATAAACCATATAGAAGAATCATGCTACTAATGATTTGAAGCTGCTAGCAATGATTTACGCTCTCAAAATCTTATGCCATGATCTACTTGGTTGAAGATTCACTCTTGTCACACTAATCACAAGAGCCTCAACTGGATTTCACTCAAGGGAATATCAACATGAGGTAAAGAAGATGGATCTCGAAGTCCCATGCAATAATTTGACTTTGAGATCAATTACCATCCTAGCAAGACACATATGGTAGATGATGCTCTCAATTGGAAAGCCTTACTAAATGCCCTAATAATTAAAGATCCTTCAAGGCAAGGAAGCCTCACAAGTCTTGTCTCTATTCTTAGCAACCCCATTCTTGATGTCATGAACATTGAAATTCCCTAATGATCTAGAATACCTAGATATCAAGAGGATTATGCATGTAGAGAAGAAGACCCCAAAGGATAAGGTCAAGTTCAAGAGCTATCTTCTTTAAGATGAACTAATGTACCATCAAAAGAGGCTATATTTACCCAAAAATTGGGAGATAGGAAAGATGATTTTTTGGAAAGTGCATGATAGCCTCGTGGTTGAACATTTGAGATATGTCAAGTCCTTGATTATTATGAAAACGTAATACTATCAGCCAAGATTGAAAGCTCATACCCTTAGGTGCATGACCCAATGCTTGAGTTGCCAAATTTTCAAGGCCAAAAGGATAAAAATACCTAGAGAATTACATTCTCTTGATATTCCTTAAATGAAATGGGATATATCAATGTGGATATTATAGGAGGGTATGATTTCATGTTGGTGATTATGGATATGATAACCAAAGTGTCTCATGTTATGTCAATCAAAGAAACTCATGTTAAGGCTTTAGATTTTTTAGGATATTCATTAAGGAAATATTTGAATGGCATAGACTCCCAAAGAGGATCATCAATGATTGTGGCACCCTTTTTATCTCCAAATTCTAGACTAGTCTATTTCAGGCCAGCAGAACCCAATTATATTTCAATATGGCCTATCATCCCCAAAAACTGATGGAAAAATAGAAAAAATTAAAACTTGGAGGATATTTTAAGAGCCTACTATAGTTGGGAGCCAAAGAGATGGATTGAATACCTTCCATTGGTAGAATATACATATAATGCTTTATTCTAACAAATCATTAAGATGACTCTATTTCAATCATTTTACAAGCCAGACTACTTATATTTTCTCAATTTCTCTAACCATACCATCAAAGTTGAAGCCTCCCAAAGAATGCTAGATGACATACATGAGTAAGTCAAGGAAATCCATCAAGAGATAAAGGCACTTAGGACCAATAGAAGGCCTATAGAAATCCAAATAGAAAAAATCAAACATTAAAAGAAGAAGATATGGTCTTTGTTGAGATGTTGAGCTCTGCATGAGTTGGCATTTACTATGTGCCTTGGTGATGTAGCACGATATTATTCACTAGTGTGTTAGGTGATTAACATGAGGATACACTAGTGATTCTATAGCTAGACTATACCCACATAGTTCATCCTTGGTTATGGCACATTTATTATGCCACCTCTTCTTTCCTAGCAAGTTCATACTTAGTGGTTTCATATACATATGTTGTGGTACTTTCATATCAGTCTTTTATCATGTTGTAGACTAAGTTATTTTGTGTGGAAGAAAGAAAAATAAGAAAAAAAAAAATCAACCCTATCTCTCTATGCGCTTAAGTCTCCATTGCTTTTGTGTGTGTATGTGTGTGTGCTCTTAGGTGCTTTATCTCTTTTTTGTCTTGTCTGTTTTCATGATATGAGAGCCATCCCATGGTTGCACAAAGCTCAATCGAAGGTTGAGGTGAAAACATTGGAGCACGAAAGAAAGTAACAAGCGATATATAAAAATCTCTTCCATATTGCTCAATTTTCCCTAGGTTATAGCTATAGGAGGCTCTTGAGGTTGGCAAGGCTAAAGTCTCTGCTTGTAGTGAAACTTGGTGAGTAGGAAGAATGGTGTATATACTACAAACCATTCCTTTAGGGCTTATCTACTATGATTTTTGGCATATAAGGTCATTTCAACCTCCTTTCTTCTAGACTTGCAAGTAGTCCTGATAGTAATTTTTGGGTATACTATAGTTTTGGCTATGTCCACGGTTTAGTGGTGCACAGGTTACAAATTTTGAATGGGTAAGGTTTCAGGTGTTTGTTGGACTGTAGACACAAAAGGCATTTACATACAGATTGCATATTACAGTTACTATTTTGTAGCCATCACTGAAAAATGTAGGGTGTTTAATTGTAGTGTACCTCGTATCATCTTACTTACATATTGCATGTTTTTGTAAGGTTTTCTCTTTGCAATCAAAATATCTGACAACTTCAATCAGATTTCAGTGAGAAGCTTGTAACAACAATTATCCTATATGGATGTTCAGGATGATAAATTTCTTAAAGGACAAAGGGATTTGGAATTACATTAAAAGAGACATGGTAGTAGCACCTCAAGTTCCTGTATGAAATACTATTCTAGAAAAATTAAAGGCTAAGAAAGACTGGGCGGCGGAGACATAGAATAAATTCATGTATTGGTTGTCTGTCAGTGTCATAGATATCATTATGGATTATTTATAGGAGTCTAAAATCCGTGCTATTGCATGGAAGAATTTGGCAAGGTTGTTCGAAGTAAATATAAAGGCTAGAAAGATGCAACTTAAGTCAAAGATGAACCGAGTGAAAAGAGGGAGCCTATCAATTAATGATTATTCCTTGAAGATAAAGAGTAATTGTCAAAGCTCTTGTATCTATTAGTGTGGTAGTTGATGATAATCATGTTGTAACACAATATTAGTGAGTTTGGGAATCTCCCAATTCCCATTTTTTAAATACTAAAAAGGTGGCACCTGGATAATATGACCATAAGTTTCTCAAAGCCATATGATGTGACCTATCATTGGAAAGTGCTTGAAAAACAGAATCTATTGAGCTATAAAGTGTTCGATTTGGAGTTATAGTGCTCAAGTTATGACAAATCCAAAGATTTGACCGCATGTCCCAAACTTATGGGAAATTCCCATATTCCTCAATATGGTGTTTTGTGCATGTATTCTTAGATGGACTTGGAGATGATTACAAGAGCTTTAGGTCATTTATGAATACAAGGGATGATATCCCTGATTTTGTAAACTTGATTTCTATGCTGATACTTGAGGAGGAGAATCTTGGCTTGGATTCCTCTTCTTCTCAAAGCAAGAACAAGTCTAAATAGGTATTTTACTCTACTAGCAAAGGCAGAGGTCATGGCACATACTAAGGTGGTGGTCATGGTTAAGATTATAATACACAAAAAAATAGAGGAGGACAGTCCCAAAGAAGGGGGAGCCAAAGATAGCAAGATGCAGACTCCAGTAGAGGCAATATAATTCTAGTGATAGTAGAGAGTACTAGCACTATGGTAAAAAAGGAAACATTTGTAAAAATCTCTTAAAAGAGAAAGCTAAAATTAGAAATAGAAATAAGCAGCTAGATAACTATGTACTCAGTAGCAAAAAACAATGATGAAAAAAGTGAACAATTATTTTTGTTATGTAGCACTTTGTGAATATTATGACTACCGATGGCTCATTAAAGAATGATGTATGGTATGTAGATTCAAGTGCCTCTAACCACAAGACTTCTCATGGAAAGTGGTTTAGAGAGATAAATAGACCATAATCTTTGAGCTATGTGGAGACAAGGAAATGATACAGATCACCCATTACTTAGGTTAGAAATATTACCATGAGTATATAGGATGGAAACACTAAGTACTTCACTAATGTGCTACATGTACCAAATATTACAAAAAACTTGGTTTCTATCAGTTAGATGGTAGAACATGGATTATAGGTCTCATTCACATCTGATGGTTGTTATATAGAAGATCTCAAAAATAATTGCAAATTGATTGCTAAAGGAAAATGTAGTGGCAAATTATTTACTATTGATGTAAGTCTCTTTGAAATGGATGCTACTATATTTGCACAAGGTTCACATATTGTGGCTGATATTGAAATTTGGCATAAGAGAATTCATCATGTGAATGTGCAACAACTAAATGACATGGAGTCAAAATAGATTGTGGATGGATTTACCCAAGTTTAGGATTGGTGGGATGCTTAAAGTATGTGAAGCATGTCAATTTGGAAAGCAAGGCATACATTTCTATATGAAGAGCATGTATGTAAGAAGCCACTTGAATTAATATATTCTTATGTATAGGGTCGTATAAAGACTACAACTTTGAATGGTTGTAGGTATTATGTTTCTTTCATTCACGATCATACTCACAAAGAATGGTTTACTTTATGCATGCAAAAAATAAGGTGTTTACTTACTTTAGAAGCTTTAAGGCTTTGGTTGAGAAGGAGATAGGGTTGCATATTAGATTCTTATGATCGGATGGAGGGGGAGAATATCTCTCCAATGAGTTTTTTTATTTTTTGCAGAAAAATTATATACAAAGGTAGTATACATGTAGATATACTCGACAACAAAATGGAGTTGTTGAGTGGAAAAATAGGCATATTATAGAGGTGGCTCATGCATTAATGTTAGAAAGAAACTTGCCTCGTTATTATTGGGCTGAACCAGTTGCTACTATTGTATACATTATGAGTAGGACACCCACTGCTACTGTATATAGTGTGATACTTGAAGAGAAGTTTACAAGTAGAAAGCCAAATCTATCCCATCTAAAAGTATTTGGATATGTTGCTTATGTGTATATTCTTGATGAGTTGCACATTAAATTGGATCCCAAAGTAGAAAAATGTATATTTATTGGATATTCTCTCGAGAAGAAGTGATACAAATGTTATAACTCTATTACATGTGAGTTGAGAGTTAGCAAGGATGTTGTTTTTTATGAAATGAGTAGCTGGTACAGTCATGTATAGAATATAGTTGGAATCGATGAGCATGAGAGTGTGGCTATGTAGAAAATAGGTCAACAGTCATAGACATGGAGTTGACCATAAAAGTTTCCTAATCATGGTTCTATTGATAGACCTAGAGTGGCAGATTGAGATTATAGGGTACTCAACTAAGTATATCATAGATTTCAAGAAAATGTAAAGAGAAAGTTAGAGACTCACCTATTGTGACAAATCATGTTGATGCTCATTCATGTGGCTCTAAGAGAGTAAAACTTGGATGAGGAGTTTAGGATTCCATCTATGGTGTGCAGAAGGCACAAGAGGATGTTAAAGCACTTGGTAGTTATCTAGGTCCATACGGATCATGTTTAAGTATTGAGAGAGATATATATATCTAAGGGCAAAATCGTGAGAGCAGTATACTCTCATCTTTTTTGCATTATTCCATCACACTCACTAAGTAACACAAAGTGAACTAGGTCTAAGTAACTACACTAACTAACCACTAACTAACTATGGTTGACTTATTCAAGTCATGCACATGATAGACAGCTACACACATCTAGCTATCATGTCAATAGGTAGTAGGTAGACTAATTGAGCTTGAATATCTCAACACTCCCCCTCAAGCTCAAGTCACTGCCTTTATCCCAAGTAGGCATCTAAAATGAGTGAACTTATCTCTAGTAAGTGATTTGCTAAAGATATCTGCCACTAGGTTTTCAATATTCACATGTATGAGGTCTATTTTGCCTCCAAGCATCGTTTTCCTTATGAAATGGTAATGCACATCTATGTGTTTTGATATGGCATGATAAACTGGATTGCTTGCAAGGAGCACACTAATTTTTTCACAATGCAGGCTCATTAGGTTATCCACATAAATTCCCAATTCATCCATCAACTTAACCAACCAAGCAACCTCACATACAACCAATGCTACACCTCTCTATTCTCCTTCTGTACTTGAGAGAGCCACATTTGGTTGTTTCTTACTACTCCAGGTGACCATGTTGCTTCCAAGTCCAAATGTGTATCCACTGGTCAATATCTTATCATACATACAGCCAGCCCAATTCACATCACAATAACCTGTAAGCTCAAAAAGCTTACCATACTCATATAATAATCCATAAGACAATGTACCCTCCACATATCTCAAAATCCTCCTCACAGCATCTAGGCGAGGTTTCCTTGGCTGCTGCATAAGTGTGCTGATCAAACCAACTGCATAACTCAAGTCCGATCTAGTGATAGTGAGATAGATCACACTCCCAACCATCTGCCTATACATAGTCACATTCTCTATCACATTTCTTGTATCAACAACCAACTTTACATTTTGGTCCACTAGGGTATCCATGGATTTTCAATTCGATATATCATACCTCTCCAATACATTTTGCTTTGGTGGTGTGTCCATGGGTTTGCAGTCCATCATACCATAGTTTTCCAACGTATTTTGAGCATACTATTTTTATATCATTCCATATCCCATGAGGTATAAGTATAACTTGAATCCCTAGGAAAAATTTCAACTCTCCCAAGTCTGTAATCTAAAATTCTTTCTACAACTTAAATTTTATGTCGTTAATGTCCTATATGTCATCATGTGTGATCACCAGATCATCTACATAGAGCACCAAAATCATATATCCTATCTCTATTTTCCTGATAAATAGGCTATGATCATCTTTACCTAGCTAAAATTTAAGTGATTGCAAGTAGGAAGTAATCCTAGCATTCCATGCTCATGGGGCTTACTTTAAGCCATACAATGCATTCTTCAATCTGCATACATACAACAGATAGCTGGGATGCACATAGCCCTCTGGCTAATCCATATAATCCTCTTCTATCAAATCACAATTTAAGAAATCATTTTTCACATTCATCTAATAAAGAGTCCAACCTTGGGATGTAGCCACAGTGCTGTAATAGTCTATAATATTTCCATCTTAACAACCAAACTAAAGGTCTCCTCATAACCCCAACCCATACTATTGGGCATATTCTTTCACTACCAATCTAGCTTTGTACGTGTCTAGTGACCATTAGGCTTACATTTTACTTTATAGACCCACTTGCATCCAATAGGCATTTTTCCCTTAGGTAACTTAACCAAATCCCATGTTTTATTATTCATCATCCATAGCCTTGCACCAATTCTCATCCTTAACTACTGCAAAAGACATATGCTCTTTGTATTTCAGCACTTCCGTCATGTATGCATAATCTCTCATTGAGTATCCAATGTAGGTAAGCCTATACAAAAGCTTCCTTTCTCTTTGCAATCTCAACAATGGAGGTGAACTAGTTTTAGCTCTCTTAGGAGTGGTACATATCTCTGCTCAACTTCATGTGTAACCACTGTAGGTATACCAAACTTGTTGTTGACACTCTCAAAAGAGTCATGCCATGAAGTCAATGGACCTATAATATCATTAGAAACCTTATCTTTTCTTGTATCTCTCCCCCTTAGTGATGTATCCATGTCAGTGTATGGAGACCCATGACTGCAGAGCCTTCCCATCCAAGCACTTACACTATTAGAGGTATCATGAGAAGGTCCACTAGTAGAAATAGTGTCTTGCTATCTAT
The DNA here is from genome assembly GCF_053477565.2 of Lygodium microphyllum. NCBI lineage: Eukaryota > Viridiplantae > Streptophyta > Polypodiopsida > Schizaeales > Lygodiaceae > Lygodium > Lygodium microphyllum. The sequence goes on along the minus strand of NC_141146.1, from coordinate 3,932,345 downwards.
TTTTAGAATACATGCCTTGTGAAGTGTCATCATATACTGCAACATGCATAGCACCATATCAAGGTACTAACTCATCAAACAAAATATCAAGGCTGAGAAATATCTATTGCCTAGTAAAAACAATGCACTTGTATGCCTTCCTTTCTTGGGAGTATCCAATAAAAACACACTTTACTACTTTGGGGTAAAGTTTTCTCTATTTGTCATCTAGTACATGGACATAGGCAATACTATCAAATACTTTCAAATGTCAAATATCAGGCTAATTATAGCCATAAATCTGCTCATAAGGTGTCTTTTCATGTATTCCTATTGTAGGTGTTCTATTCATAACATAGACAGCCATAAGTACTACTTTAGCCCAATAATACAATGGCATATCTTTCTCATGTAACATGGCCCTTGCTACCTCCATAATCACCCTATTCTTTCTTTTAGCAACTCCTTTTGCTATGGAGTATAGATGCAAGTCAATTACCTTGTGATCCCATGCTTTGCTAAGTATTTGTCAAACTCCTTTTTGATACATAATCTCCACCACCATTAGAGTGTAAGCATGACACATAATAGTTAAGCTCATTTTCAGCATGAGCTTTAAAATCCATAAAGCTATCCAACACCTTATATTTATGATTTAAGATGTATATCCATGTGTACCTACTATAGTCATCCACAAAGGTCACATAGTATTGAGACCCACCAAGTGATGCATTATGAGTAGGTCCCCAAATATCTGAGTGCACAAGCTATAAATGCATGTTGATATTCCATGTATTCTTAGCAAATGGAAACATGTCTTGTTTTCCAAACTGACATGCTGAGCAAGCATGTCTCAAATCACCATACTTAAATCTTGGTAGTCCTCTAACAAGCTCCTTATGCTACATATTTTTTAGCTTTTGAACATTTATATATCTAATTTGTTTATGCCACATATCAATGTCTCATCATATATGTGCCCCATCATGAGTAAACATAGCAACATTCAATTTAGGGATGTTTGCATCAAGTGTAAACATCCTACCATGTCTCTGACCTTTAGCAACCAATGTACATTTTGTGCCATACTCCTCTATGAAGCAACCATCTCTATTAAATCATACCTATAGGTTCTACTCAACCATCTGGCCTACTGGTAACATATTCTTGGTGATTGATAGAACATGCAATACATCATGAAAGTTCTTTTTTCTACCATTAAGCATAACCAAAGAAACAATCCCTATATATGCTATGACATGCTAAGAATCATCTCCAGTATATATATAGCCATTGGCACCTGTTTTCAACTCATCAAACCACTCACCATGTGGTGTCATGTGGTTTTAGGTACTAGAATCTGTATACAAGACATCATCTCACTTTCCTTGCTACTTGCCCTTGTTGCGTACATAAGTCATAGCAAAGAGTCTTTCACCTGTCTCAGTCTATGCATGGCTAGAAGATACATAGTATCCGTGCTGTCTACACTTCTAATCAACTTTCTTCTTCTAGCACTCTTTTGCAATGTGGTCATTCTTGCCATAGTAGTGACAATCTTTATCCTTGTTTGCATTTTTTATGACTAGACCGAGTATATGCCAAGATCCTCTGCCCCTAGAGGATTGAGGTCTCCCCCTCACACAAGAGTATCCACCACCATCTCTATCAACAAATCCTTGCTGACTCGTCCCATGCTGAGATGCATGGTGTTGGATCCCTCTACCACAGCTAGAACCTTTGCCACGAGAACCACAGACTCATTGATTAGAACAAAATGCCGCATATTTTATTTTAGAGCTAATCGAGCTCATAGACAAACCCAATTTCACTTCTTCATGGTGGATAAGCAAGGATACCAATTCATTAAAGCTAGGCATTCTAGCCCTGATGGAAATTGACATATCAAAGGACTTATATTCTGGCCCCAGACCATTCAAGGTCATGCCACCATATCATCATCATCTACTTCATCTCCTACAAGAGCTAACTGATCTGCAATAGTCTTGATCTAGGTCACATAATCTTGTATAGACCGTCCTTTTTTGTCCATTGTGTTAAACTTCTACTTTAACTAAATTTTGCATGCACTGGTAGTCATGCCATAATATCTCATCAAGATATTCCAAGCATCTTCAAGTGATTTGCAATTCATTATCTGCATGACCATTATGTTAGAGATACATAAAGACAACCAATGCAACACTTTGAGGGATCTTTGATTCTATACATGATGAGCCCTAAGTTGATCAATAGTTGGTTGACCCTTTTTTGGAAGCTTAGTTGAGATTTCGCACTTGTAACCAAGTCGAAGTAGCCCTTGCCAATGAGAAAATTCTCCAACCTAAAATTCCAAATAGCATATTTATTTTTGTTTAATTTTTCACCCACTATTTGAGTTATGTTATTAGCCCTTTCAACATTTTCCATCTCTATAACTCTATGTATTCAATGCAGTCTAAATTAGATAGTGTCTGATTCACTATAGACCAAGTAAGCTGTGTATGATGGTTTCAGCCCAAAAATTTTAGAGAGTAAATCTCTACAATAATCAGTGTATTTCAGCTCAGAGACATGTCAAAAAACATCCCCAAACATATAGTAAGATATCTAGACATGATGACATGTTCATGTAGACTTCATCTCCTACATATCTTATGAATCAAGCTATGTAACAATAGATAGACAAGTAGCATGTAATGACCAACTATTATTTCCTTGTGCAAACTAAATTATTTTAAGCTCAAAATAGCCTCAAAACATGTTTGATATGTACCATAACATTTAGGGTTCAATGTCAAGACATATAGGCATCAATGGTGGTACCTATGACCATTAGCAGTGCTAGACAAACTCTTTAGAGGTTGTAAATAGCCAGCCCACAGTATGACCAGCAATGAATTTAGTCTAGATTTAAAGTATTTCCAGTCCACAAAATCCAAAGAACATCCATATCATTGTAATATTCCCACTCGTGAATATTGACGTCTCGCACACTGCGTAAACCTCGTGCAAAGGTTATCTTTCATATTGGAATTGCCGGCAGTGTAATCTGTGACCTGCACGCGAGAAATCGAGACCTCCGCATTGGCAAAGCAAGCCCGAGGGTTCAAATCCGCAATTCACACGTAAACACCCTCTTGGGAGGGGCAAAATGGATATTATTAAAGCAATTTTTTCTATTTTTATTTTATTTACCCCTTTCCCCCAGCCGATGCACGGCTGGAGGAGAGGGAGTGTGGGGGGGATGGGCTTGGTGGAGTCGTGGGCTGCATGAGGAGGGGGGAATCCATGTAGTGGCCACGTGGTGGAGCTCTCCTCTCCGCCCCCCCCCCCCCCCCCCCCCCCCCCTTGTCCTATAAATACACCTCTAAGGTGTGAAGGGAGAGAGAGGGAGGACGAATGTCTGCTACCATCGCCGTGCTGGGGAGAGCATAGGCTGCCATATTGACGACGCTGTCATGCTGGGAAGTCACCGTGAGGACACCCAGACCTGTCGCCGCTGCTGTCAGGAACCGCCGCCAGGCTACCAATACAGCCGCTACCCCGCCCAGCCGTCAAACTGCCACCATTACATCACCAACCCTTACCTTTAACCCACGTGGTTTCGTGGGGAGCAAAAGCTTCCCAGAAGCTTTTGGAAGCTTCTAAAGTACAAGGCTTAAGGCCTTGTGCACACGGGTTCCACCTCGGGGGTTTAAAAAAACCTTCCCTTAAAGCCCATTTCCACAGCTTCTAAGGGATAAGGCTTTGGCCTTGTTCCTGCGGCCTTCTCGGGTTTAAGTCCAAGCTCATTAAGCTCTATTCCCGTAGCTTCCTCCAAAAACTCAAATTCTCGTAAGTCCTTGTAAAGCCTCCATTTTCGCAGCTCCATCCATAAGAGCTCCATTTCCGCAAACAAAGCTCAAATCCCATAAGCCCAAATCCCTTAAGCCCAATTCTCACAAGCCCTGACCTTTTAAAGATCCGAAGTTCGGTGAAGGTATCTCTTGTGTACGAGGGAGAAGGGGCAAAGGCAACCAGAAGTCCGTAATCATGCCTACGATGGCTCCCAAGAAGTCGCAAGGCGCCCCTGCGGGAGGTTCTTCTCCTAGCATTCACGTGGACATCTCCCCGAGCCCACAAACCCAGGTTTTTACTATTGTGATTTCATACAAAAGTAATGCATTAAGCATGACAACTCCATGGATTAGGAAGCACCCGTGCATGTTCAAATTCACCTAGCCTAGTTAATTGCAATTGGGAAAATTGGTATTTTTAATATAAACGCAAATTGTCTATCCATCTTACGACCTTAATAGTATGTTGCCTTGTCGTGTTTTTTCAAAGTGACAAGCCTAGAATACCTGTTGCCTATCATTATAAGGTTGGAATTGTTAAAGTGCACCATTGACTAGACATGGAAAGATTAAGAGTATGTTGCATTTTTTAGGCAACATCTTCCTTGTAATGATTCATGAGGAAAGTTAACACCCATAAGATGTTATCCGAAAAGAAATAGAAGAGCACGAAATTAATATTATGGACTTGCAAGTGGTATGAAAAATGAACACTAGCTTTAGTTTTGTATGAACTTCATTAACTTCATTGTAGCTAGGAGAAAGTTGCATAGTCGTCATGCAAAAAAATTTCATTCATTAGGAACCGTATTTAGGAAAGGTTGCATGGTTTAACAAAGCATGAGATTCTAAAGTGTAGACAACAAGGTAGTAGGCATGATTATTTGATGTAAGTCCTAGTAGGTCCTAGGAAAGTTAGTATCCAGATTATCATGTATTTTTACTTTACCAAGGAAAGATGGAGTTATTGTGAACTATGTGATGCGTAGAAGCAATGAATCGCATGTATTGTGGTAGTTGCAACTATTTTTCCCTTTTGATCTAGTTTATTATCTCTAGGAAAGGTTTATCCTTGTCGCAAGACAAGTATATTGAATTGTCTAAATCACCTAACCCACAAGGGATTCATATCGGCATGATTCAGTCGATATGATAAATATCCCAAGTGCTAACTAGGGTTTAGCACGTTAAGGATTCGACCTAGTTTTGCACTTGTTGCCAAGTCAAAACCCTCAAACCCAAAGATCATACCCACATTCACGAAATGTTGAGTCAAGTGGACGGGCTTGCAAGAAACGATCTAGGGTTTCTACCCTAATGATCACTCGTTCAAAATGATGAAACTCGAATTGAGTTGGAACCCCTAGGACCAAACGTTGTCGGTCTAGTGTAATTAGCAATGGGTTGAGCAAAAAGACACCCTAAACTCTGCTTCTCGTCTGAAGATAATTCCGATACCAGAAAACGCCGTTCAATGGGTGAAATGATCCCATGGAATTGATGCGACTCTCGTGCAATAAGTTGTAACGTTGCATAGACTTGTTGTTTGTTCACAAGAGAGTTTTGCCATTTCTTGAAATAAGGTTGGTAAGTTCTTGCGCAAGTTTAACTTGCAAGAGAATGAGTAGTCATCCTGTTACATCACCTGTCTTGGGGAAAAATTGCCAAGTAAAGGGAAGTTAGGTAATTGCTTGAAAGCAAATGATCAATCAATAAATTAAAGCGACATGGTCGCCAGGATTTACTGTTAATAAAACCTAAGGTATTGGTTAAGTTGGGTTAACAGGGTATGGCCCTAACCCAAGGACAAAAGGGTGAACGAATAAACCCTTGGGGATCTTGCCAAGTCGCAATTAATCTCGGATCGAACGCTGGATGCATTCGAAAAGAAGGATTCACTCGTTGACAGTTGGCCAATTAAACGACCACTGGAATTGATTGTGCTTGTAACAGTTTAGAAAGCAGTGTTTGCATTGTTTTCTCAAAGAACTAAAGGATGAAATGATATCTAATGCTTCAGGTTGAAGGCCTGAAGGGAGAGGCAGCATCAGTTACCCCCGACTGCCTGCCTGACCCTAACCAAGGGGGTTGTTGACCGCGCCGGGAACGTGGATCGAACCCGCTGCGAGAGGTCTTTCGGTTGAGCTCTACTTGGAGCAGGAGGACGCTTGGGTGCCAGGGGGGGCTCTGGCTGTAAATCCCTCGCCTTCCGGGTCCTGCACAAGAGGCTAACGTGACTCGGGATTGGATCTCGAGGCCCGTATACTAGTCTACGGGCAGAAGCTTGGAATAGTGATCCCTAGCGGAATTACTGGATAGCCTTCGGGCGGATTATGGACAAGCCTACGGGCGGAACTCCTTGTACTTCAAAGATAAAATGATGAAATGATAATAAAGAAGTTGTTTGATATTGTTTTTCTATGTCACGTGATAAGATTACGTGAAGGAACCAGTGCTTAACAGGGTTAATTAAAGAAGCTGATTGTTATATGTCAAATTAATGTGTTAGATAATTACATAACTAAAACAAACCGAGGAAAGTGCGGAGGATGGACCATGGGTCCGTCCTACGAATGGGTGGTCCCGGTTAGCCGAGAACTTTTCTCAAAAATCTCGATGAACAGCGGGATGATCATCATTATCAAAGCAAATAATGAGAGCGATAACCTAGAGTTACCCGATTTACGCTGTTTTAGGGGAACGGAATGGGACTATGCCTTATGGCAGAGAGGTTGAACCTTGCATCCCTCTCGTTTCCCATTCTCCTTGAACCAAGTGCAGCGTGAATCCACTTCGGGCCGGGCGTTTCTGCATAAAGTAGTTCACTTGGGTCTGACGCTAGTTGCTGTTAGCTAATGACCAAACAGGAAAACCCAAATTCCGGTCGATTCTAAGTGGGAAACGGCCAGGATACTTCCGCTACGTGGCAGACACGGGAAGACCTAGATTGCAAAACCCGTAACATTCCATGGGAGTGCCGGGCGGAGTTTTCTAGACATCCTTTCCGATGGACTGCTAAGACGTGTCCTAGATGATTCTAGTGGACACGTTACAATCACATCCCCAATACATGTGGAAAGGATCTAGGCTTTTGCAAGTACCAAATAAGCCCCATAGTGCTTAATTCAACTGTCAAGTATGATTTTTCATGCATTCAATGATAGATTTTAGCCTACAATTTTAAACACAATATTAGTGAGTTTGGGAATCTCCCAATTTTCATTTTTTGAATACTAGAAAGGTGGCACCGGATAACATGCCCATAAGTTTCTCAAAACCATATTATGTGACCTATCATTTGAAAGCACTTGAAAAATGGAATCTATTGAGCTATAGAGCACTTGAAAAATGGAATCTATTGAAAAATGGAATCTATTGAGCTATAGTGCTCAAGTTATGACAAATCCAAAGATTTGACCTCGTGTCCCAAACTAATGGGAAATTCCCATATTTCCCAATATGGTATTTTTAGATCTATAAAGCAATCTAATGCTGAATTTTTAGCCCCTTTTAATCATGCCAAATGCACAAGGTCAAAGGCATATACATTGCCAACATTTCTCAAACCACCTAATGTAGTTGAGTGTGCCCAAATAGGTATTTAATGGCTAAGAACATGTCTGATATTTCCCTACCAAAGCAAGTCCATCCATGCCTAGTCACTTTGAATCTTTATTTCTATTTATATATGCTTGTTACAAAGAATTCATGGGATTTTCAATAGCTAAGATAGTGAGCTTCACTTTAAGTTGAATAATGCCCAAGATAGTGGCCATTAATCATAGCAACCAATGATTGCAAGCTAACCCCAATGTGGTAACCCACAAAAAACACAAATCTAGATTTTTCCATGCATGCTTACTATTCATTTGCATCTCAGTGAGAATGCTCAAACCAAGACAAGCATACTTAGTGCCAATGCTCAAAGAGATCTTTCAATCTCTAAGTGAGTTCATTACTACTCCTAGGAAGCAACAGAAGATTAGCACTGTCTCTGTTGATCAATCACCAAGTATGACAACACTTGTGAGAGCATCAATGCTATCCACTTGTGAGAGCATCAATGTTGTCCACATTCACACTAAATTTATGCTAGGTGTCTATTGCTACATTACAAAGATCAATGCTCATTCAAACACATATGCCAAGAAGTCCACTTGAATAGCCTCATCAAATTTTTAGCTAAAATCTTAGAGTAATCATGCCTTTGAAGTAATGCGAATGGCTGCTTCACATGAATTTCTATGGGACTTCAGTCTCCAACTCCTTGCAACTCCAATGCCATGCTTCTGGGTTTCATAGATCATTCACAAATCATAGTAGTTTAGGGCTTTGATAATACCATGTTCAAGTATTGAGAGAGAGAAACAGATATAGGGGCAAAACTATGAGAGTAGTATACCTTCATCTTTTCTTCATTATTACATCACACTCACATTTAGTAACACAAAGTGAACTAGGTCTAAGTGACTACACTAACTAACACTTGATTAACTATGGTTAAGTCAAGTATCGACTTATTCAAGTCACACACATTCTAGATAGCACACACATCCAATTGTGTGTTAAGAATGCCAGATCTAGAGCATGGCAAGAGCTATGGAGGTTGGAAGATGAAGAATAAATTCATATTGACATAGACAATGTAGACCACTGTTACACAAGTGAATTAGGTTCCAAGATGAAAGCTTGGACTTATAAAGACAATCTTGTGTATTGGACTGATAATGACAATGACACTAACTGAAAGAGGAAAGCATCATGATATTGTAGTCATCATATAAAATTGATAGTCAAGTACAATGCTTCATAGAGGTTGGGTTGTTCCACTCTCCTCATTGTGCATATGGGATTCATGACATCTCTTCCTCAAGCATACATCATTTTCCATTTCTCAACACCCCTCCTCAAATGATGAGTCCCTACACTTGTTGGCTTTTCGTCCCCTTATATGGAGACATGGCCCAGGAGACTAGCTCATAGGCAGCCTATCAAGTTAAAGCTTGAAACTTTACATCTTTGGCAAGGGTTTTTACAAAATCAAATCCACTAAGGGAAAAAATAGAGATCCACTATGGGAAAAACATATGAAATATACAATGAAAATTCTTTAGAACAATTTGTCAAAGTTATTGATGGTAGCGGAAGCATCTTCTTCCCCTTCTTCTTCTTCTTCTTCTTCTTCTTCTTCTTCTTCTTCTTCTTCATTCATGAACTAGTTCTGGAGGTTATCATTTTGCATCTATTGTGCTCTTTTCTTGTGGAAACATTCACTAGCTATATGACCAATCTTGCCACTGTAATGACTTATAATCAGATCCTTGTTATTGTTGGTGCTGAGTCCTCGACCATGGCCTCTTGCTCCATAAGTGCCCTTGGTGTACAAGAGACTATTGTTGGTGGTGTGTTCCTTTGCATCCTTGCTTTTAACTTTACTTTCTCCATCAAGTAGTGAGTACTCAATATATTTTAGTGAGAGACTTGGAACATTACTTAGGGTGGACACAAGATTCTCATATGGATCCTTATTTACACTTGCAAGTAGTACCACTATTGCTTCATCTTCATCAATACTCTTCTTAAGAGTTGCAAGCTAGGTTTTTAGGCTCTTGAACTTGTTAATGTGTATGGTCAAGGAGGCATTATCTTTTATATCCAATTTATAAAATTGCATGAGTAATTTTACCTTTTAATTCTTTGCTTGGGTACCAAAGATCTTGTCAAGTTCCTCCCAAGTAGTTCTAGCATCTCTGATGCCATAGGTATGATATAGCACATCATCACTTAGTCCCCAGACATGATGCCTAGTGCCTTGTTATTCATCTTCTTCCATTCTTTGGTTTTTGGTGGAGCTACTACAAGGATCATGCTTTTTGAGTCTTCTTTCCCACCATTTGCATCACCTTCATCATCTTCAAAGAGATCCTAGAGGTCTTTCCTCATGAGGTTGTACATGGTCTTTTCCTTCGAGGCCTGAAGGCCTTCACCATTGAATTTAGCTATTTGCTCAAGTTCATTCATTTTGAAGGAGGTCTTACCACGATCGTACTAGGGTAGTGTCTATCCTTTTACAAAGGTTTTAAGACTTAGAAGAGATTTGATCAATTAGGGAATTAAAATAAGCAACTGATATGGGATCAAAAATGAGTTGTTCTTGAGTGAGCTTATGATCCAAGTGCTAAGCAGCACTAATGGAGTATCAAGAGATACTATTCCTTGACTATGCCTTGAAGACTCCATGTTGATGCTTGATGTTCCAAATCTTCTTCTTTAGAATTTCTATTGTTGGAAACTGATCAAACCTAAGTGTTTGAGGCTTCAGTGTGTTGGAATGAAGTGGAAAATGAAGTGTTTATGACCTTGAAGGTCAATGACTATGGCTGCCCACAGATGACAATTAGGGTTTCTCAGATTGTGATCAAAAGAGAGAGTATTTTGGAAAACCCTCTTGGATGAGATTAGCCCACTTGGGGGGCTACCAAAGCCCTATGGTGGCAGTAGAGATTGCTTCGCCTACAAGTTGGAGTAATTCACAAATTTCTACTTAGCGCAAACTATGCTAGATCTAGACAAAACGTCAATGGTGGCCACTATCGTCAATAGTGTCAAGCTTTGAGGTGCTGAGAGGGTGCACCTTGACTTCTAGAAGAAGTCTCCAGAAGGATGCAAAGCTTGAAATGGCCTAGTTTGCTCACACTACCTCCTCCAAGGTCAAAAGGTATGATAGTCTACAAGCACACACAAGGAAAACAAGCAATAATTTGTGCAATATTGGGCAGCAGATACCCCAACGCTCTACTATAAAGTGACACAAATATCCTTATTGAGTCATGAAACACTTGTTTAGAAGGATGCTTGATGAGATTTGGCTTGTGGAGGAAGATTTAGGTGTTGCAAGTAGACAGGATGAAGCTTTACCTTCACCTTCACTAGATACCAAGCTGGACAGAAGTGAAAGGGAGTTGGAGAAGCAAAGTGAGGAGCTAACCATGCTCATCTAAGCTCTGATACCATGTTAAGAATGTCAGATCTAGACCATGGCAGGAGCTATGGATGTTGGAAGATGAAGACTAAATTCATATTGACATAGACAATGTAGACCACTGTTACGCAATTGAATTAGGTTCCAAGATGGAAGCTTGGACTCATAAAGAAAATCTTGTGTATTGGAGTGATATTGACAATGACACTAATTGAAAGAGGAAAGCATCATGATATTGTATTCATCATATAAAAGTGATAGTCAAGTACAATGCTTTATAGAAGTTGGGTTGTTCCACTCTCCTCACTCTGCATATGGGATTCAGGACATCTCTTCCTGGAGCACACATCATTTGTCATTTCTCAACATAATGGTAGGTAGTAGGTAGATTGACAAAGCTTGCATATCTCAATAGGTTAGCTAGAGTGAGAAAGCCAACACAATGATTCACATATGATAGCTATGTAGCTCATCACTATGCATACATGGCTAAGGTTGTGCAGGATGAGGAATCCACTTGTTTTGAGGATGCAATGGGTAATGAGTATTGGATCATGTTATGGATGAAAAAATGCTTGCACTTATGGATAATGGCACATGGAAGTTAGTGCCCTTACTTGAAGGTAAGAAAGCTAATAGCTACAAATGGGTTTACAAGGTCAAGCATAGGTCAGATGCGTCTATTGAGTGCTATAAGACATGGCTAGTTACCAAAGGATATGTGCAAACTCATGGTATTGATTATAAGGAGACCTTTGCTCTAGTGTATAAAATGGCTACTATAAGGGCTGTCATAGTAGTGGCTGCATCAAAAGGTTGATCATACATTAAATAGATGTTAAAAATACCTTATTGTAGAGGGAGTTGCAAGAGGAAGTTTATATGTAGCAACCACCTAGTTATGTGAATGAGAATCATCCAAACTATGTATATATGCTTTGTAAGGCCTTGTATAGAGACTGAAGCAAGCACCTAATGCATGAATCACCTAAGGCATGCCATGACAAAAGGATTGTAAAATACCTTTTCAACATTGGATTTTAGAGAGCACAAGCTTATCACTCACTCTATGTATGTGAGAGTAATGTAGTTATTGTGGTCATTACTATATATGTGGATGATTTGATCATTATGGGTGATACAAAGACATAGATTAATAATGTGAACAGTCTTCTCAAGGTTGAATTTGAGATAAAGGATTTAGGAGAGCTATGTTATTTTCTCGAGATAGAGATAATCAGGACTCCAGAGGGTATATGGTTGTCACAAAGATAGTATGCATTGGATATTTTGAAAAAGTATAGTATAGCTGATTGCAAGTCTATTTCTATACCTTTGTATATTAATGCTAAGCTTAGCTTATATGAGGGTGAATTGATTGAGAATATCATTATGTATCAGACAATTGTTGGCTGCCTTATGTATTTGATGATCACTAGGCCAGACCTAAACTACACGGTTGGTTTGGAGAGTTAGTTTTATGCAACTCTCACAGAAGTCACATTTGGATGTAGTGCGGGACACATTGTGCTATGTCAAGTCCATATTGGACTATGCCTTATTCTATGGTGCAAGTGTACCATTGGACTAGCATAGTTACACAAATGCAGATTGGGATAGTAGTATTTCAGACATAAGATCTACTAGTGGTTTTATGTTTTCCTTCAGCAATGGTGTTTTTAATTGGAGTAGTAAGAAACAATTGAGAGTTTCCATGTCTATTACAGAGGTAGAGTACAGAGGTGCTATCAATTGCAGTATGTTAAGTAGCTTGGTTACACAAGTTACTTGGTGATTTGTGGATGAAGATGAATAAGAAGGTTATCATCTACTATGATAAATGTAGTAGCATTCAATTAGCTAGGAACACAATGTATCATGTGTGGACCAAATTGTTACAACTATATATATCATCTCTCACTTGACTTGGGTCTCACCTATATATACTAACTCTATATCAATATGAATCATTCTTTGGGAGCATGTCTTGTGTATCTCGCTCGTACTATCTCTCTCTCTCTCAACATGGTATCAGAGCTATGGATGCGTAGCAACAACAAGGAAGATAAGTTGTTTCATTGTTTATACTTGATTGAATTCTTTGCACAAGTGATGATTTGATACATGAACTTGTTCAAATTAGAAGTATTAGTTAATTTTATCTTTAAAAATAAAACGAGGTCCAAGTGCGTAGCTCTCGTCGTGCTCTCGAATCCTGTCAAAACCGCTTGTCAATCGGAGTTCTGGATCAAAAGTTATGACAGTTCAGGATTCAAGACAGCAATTCTGCTCGAATCTGCGATTCTTTATTTAAAACTGTAATTCTAATTACAGTTCGTTAATCCCCAATTACAGTTTGTTAATCGCTCATCTTCGTTAATGATGTTGATTACGACAAGCAAACATCTTGCTATTTTTAGCGATGTTTTATTATCGTTCACGTTCTTTGCTCGACCGAAATAGCACTTTTCTTATATGCATCATCTCATCTTGCACGTTACGCCTCTCTATTTCAGGCTTTCGTTTTAGTCACTCAATACTTTTTGTCGTTCTTACGTGCATCTCCCTATTTTGATTGTCATGCGTCTCAACTACGCTCGTCTTGATCATGGTTTGCAGATTCTGCGATCTCATCTTATTTGTTTTCTCTCGACATACAGGCATGGCCAATTGCGTAATTGTTAATGGATATCCATCTGGCCAACGTTCGGTTCCCTTCTTCCAAGGACAAGGCTTTCCTGGGTGGAAAGCAAAGATGATGCTAATTCTTGAAGGTGACGAATTATTTGATATTGTTTTGGGCGACCTCTCTTGCCCAGTTCAACCTATTGATGTGATGAATAACAATTATGTGATTACTGATGGTCCATTATTTGAACAATGGAAAATTGATCATACTGATTGGATTCTTCGTGACAAAGCGGCTCGTCGTTATATATTGTCTGCACTTCCTGACTCACTTATGTTGGATGTCTTTCATCTGGAAACCTCTCATGCTATTTGGGAGCATCTTATCTCAACGTTTGAGAAGAAATCGGTCACCGAAATTTTATATCTCCAAACTTGTTTGAAGAATCTTCAATATAAGGTTGGTACTTCTATGCACTCTCATATCGAGGCTTTTAAAGACATTATCAATCAGCTTGGTGCTGCCGGCGCTCCTGTTGTTAAAAATCAGATTGTTACTCAACTTCTTCATACCATCAAAGATCCTTTATATGAAAATATCGTCACTGTTTTGTCTAACAAGGATGATATCCACTTTGACAAAGCATGTATATCTCTTATTGAATATTCTCAACGTCATGAGCATCTTTTGGAAAAATCCGATGTTGTTTTGGTCACTCGCGAACAAAGGGATTTTGATGCTGCTTTTGTTGCTCGCAAGCGTCCCGCTTCATGTTTTCAGCAGGGTGGACGCCCTAATCAAGGTAGTAAATCTTCTCGTCTTGCTTATCCTAACAAACATTGTTCTTATTGTGATAAGAAAGGCCATGTGGCTTCTGATTGCTAGGCACGTCAATATGATGAGGAGCATGGAGTTACTACAAAGCAACCTCGCTCGTCCAAAAGTTTTCATCCTTGTGATTATTGTGCACATGCAAATCATCCATCTCGTCGTTGTTATAAACACAGATATGATGAAGAACGTTCTCGAGCTTATATTGTTTAACAAACTACAATTGATGATGATCATACTCATCAGGAGCTCAATTTCGTCCGTGTTGCGGTTACTACAACTGAAGCCGAATATGTTGCTGCATCATTAGCAGCTCGCGAGCTAGTTTGGCTTCGACAACTACTTGCAGATTTGGGACATCCTTCATCATCTAGTACACCTCTTCGATGCGATAACCAAAGTGCTATTAGTCTTACCAAAAACTATATACAACATAGTAAATCAAAGCATATTGCTATTCATTATCATTATGTTCGACATGAAGTCAAGAAAGGTTCCATTATGGTGGAGCATTGTCCCAGCGATCAAATGGTTGCGGACATCTTCACAAAAGCTCTTAGTGAAGCTCGCTTTAGCTCATTAAGACATGCACTTGGTATTGTTCCAAGTTCTTGTCTCACTCATTGAGGCATGTATCATTGTATTCAAGAAAACTTTATAGTAAATCATTTTTGTATCGTAGGTATGTGTAGGGGCTCGGGTTTTTCCCTTGTTCTCCCCAAGGGTTTTTTCACTCGCAGCCAGAGACCTTTGTTTGAGTGGGGATGTTAAAACTATATATATCATCTCTCACTTGACTTGGGTCTCACCTATATATACTAACTCTATATCAATATGAATCATTCTTTGGGAGCATGTCTTGTGTATCTCGCTCGTACTCTCTCTCTCTCTCAACACAAATACATATAGGTCCATTACCATCTCATTAGGGAGCGGGTTCTCACTACAACATATAGACCCAATAGCGACGTTTAAAGTGACAGAATTATTCATGGAAAAAATTATCCCCGTCATCGCTATTCGCATCGCTATTAGCGATGTGATTGATTCGTCGCTATTAGCATCGTTAATAGCGTGGCTATTAGCATCGCTAATTGGATTAGCGATGCAAATAGCGTCGCTAATAGGGACACTTATAGAGATGCTATTAGAGAGATAGCGACGCAAATAGCGATGTTAATAGCGATTGTTGCAGAGTAAATTTTCGATGGAAATAGCGATGGTTACAGAGGGGAAAAAAATTAGGTGGCAGGGCATGCAGCCCTGCCACCCTTCTAGCTATATACACTAAATATTCTTGCATAATTCATTTTCCAATGTCACTACACCTAATGTCAAAATTGTGTATCATATTTTTTTAAAAAAACTGAATCCTTTGATTGCAAAAGCTAGATATAATCAATTCAAAAAGGTATTTTGCAAGGAGTTTTCTCATCACTTGCTTAGGGCTGAGAAGAAAAAGAGCTTGTGATTGCAAAAGCTAGATATAATCAATTCAAAAAAGTATTACTCAAGGAGCTTTTTTATCACTTGTTAGGCCCAAGAAGAAGAGCTTCACTTCAAGCTTTCATTATGGTCAGGACCCTGAGGTATGAATAAGTCCCATTGATCTTCTGCTCACTCCAGCTTATTCCAAACTTGTTCAAGTCTTTTTGGGGGAGCCATGGTGTTGGAGCCAGAAACACTTATATAGGGAGTGGTAGTGTCTCTAAGCTCTACTTCTTCCTTCTTGTTTTTACCTACGTCTAAGTCATCTTCTATCTCTTCTTTCTTATCTTCGCCCTCAATCTCAATGGATGGAGGTGTTTTAAGATCAAAAGAATCAAGCTCATCCTACCCCTTCTCAAACTCCATTTCTTGAGCTCAGATTAGTTGTTGTACTCCAAGTAGATCCATGAAACGAACAAATTTCTCTTTACCAAGTGATTTGGTAAAGATATCGGCTACCTGGTCTTCTGTCTTCACATGAAGTAGATCAATCTGTCATGCAAGTACCATTTCTCTGATGAAATTGTAATGAATCTCTATGTGTTTGGATCTAGCATGATAGACAGGGTTGCTAGCTAGCATCCATATACACCTCAGGTTGTGTAGATAACCCTCACACTACTCCATGTATACCTCTTCAAGCAAGTCACCATTCAGGAATGACATTTTTGACATCCATTTTTCATAATTTTCAGCCCTTAGAAGTTGCTAATGCAATGACTATTCACACCATTTTCATCTTGGCAACCGAGCTAAAAGTCTCCTCATAATCTAGGCCGTATTGCTATGCATATCCCTTTGCAACGATCCGGGCTTTATACCTTTCCAACAAACCATTTGACTTGCATTTCTCTTTATAAACCCTTTTTGCTTAAAGACATCGAGTACCTCATCCTTGTACTTCCGAATGTACAGCCATATGTATCAGTTGAAATCATCTATCCAATCAACAATAGATTCTTGCAAATTTTGTTCTACCATTTGTCCAATCGACAATAGATTCTTGGTAATAGAAGGTACATGTAGTACATCATGTAGGCTCTTCTTTCAATCGTCATAGCTGTAGCAGTCTACCTTCCTACTAGTGTGCCGTGCCGCACTCGTGCCCAAAATCTTTCCATCCCTTTCAGCTCCAAGTCTTTCATGACTTCGCGAACAACGTTGTTGTCGCGTTAAGGGTTGAAGGTCTACCACCGGGGCTTTAGTGCAGAAGAGGAGTTTAGGATTCAAAGTTCAGAAAGGGGAAATAGATTGGGGTTTAATAAGATCCGGGATTTAGAAATGATTTAGGTATGGAAGAAGAGTTCAAGCTTTTTCACTATGTACTTAGCATACATGAACGGAATAAATAAGTCTATCTTGTTTACGTCAAATGCCTCTGGATATATACATCATATCATAAAGGATATTTTCAGATTCTCAATTCAATTCTGAATATCAAATGCAAGATCTAATGGCATTTATTTCAAGTACATAAATGGATTTCAACCCTTTGGAACAAGTATTTTGTTGATAGATTCAAATGCATTCAAGATTCGGGCCAAAGATACATGAAATGAATTGAAGAAGCATAATTTTAGCTTCAGTCCTGTTTTAAAATAGAAAATTCCAGCCCATAATCAAGCTCAAAATGAGTGCACAAACTCAAGAAGAAGCACTTCCAATCATTAATTATCAAAGTCCTGATGAAAAGAGGTCATTTCCTTCCATTACATCCACATAAATCCCATGTTTGCTCATAAAAAATGGACCATAACAGTGGGCTGCCCTGTTTATGACTGGTTATTTCAGCCCATAAGAGTCCGTATACCTTCAATATCCTCACCCTTTGCTTGCCCCAAAGTCACTCAAGTACTTGGGTACAAGTCGGGCTTCATTGGACTAAGAATAAGGTAGACAAGATGCGAGAAGTCGTGCATAAGAGCAGGCTGAATACTTTTCTCTCAGATTTCCCTCTTTTATAGACTATTTCAGCATGCATTTTCGTCATATCAAAGGGGCAAAGAAGTGGAGCTCTTACCAAGTTTACATCTTCAGTAGTTGGGCCTGTTGATCTTCAGTTTGCATGCTCCAAATCATGCACCATAGCTTCAGCTCTCTCCAGTTTGCTTCAGACTGTGCAGCTCACATTTTGCGCCGAAAAATGCGGGCTGCTCCCTGCTCAGCCCCTGGTCACTTTTTGACCTGCCCAGGTTACTTGTTGGTCACTTAAGTCTATTACTTCAAGTCCCATGTGGGCCTAGTGGACTTTTGGCAACTTTTGGCATTTTTCTTGGGTTCTGACCATATTTTTGCATCTGAATCAATGTGTTTTATCCTGCAGACTGTCAATTACTTCCTGTTGTTCAAGCTGTGGGTTCCCATAGACTTATTTTTCATAAATATACATGGTATAACTGAAAATTACATGCTAAATACAAAAGAACTTGTGTAACTAAGTTGGTTTTTGAATATCAATGTCTGAATTTTGTATGCAAATTCCTCATATAACTTCCAGTGAAGCTCTTCTGTGTTCATAAGAATCCCATAATTTATATTATGAACAGTAAACTCTTTGACAACGTCCTTATGAAAAGATCTTTTCAGGATGAGAAGCTCGTATCTGCACTACATTATCCTTATCTCATGAAGGATGATAGTGCTTGGTTTCCATCTCCTCTTATTCTCTGGTGGTCGTTGTGCTCTATGGGGAGCACCTGTTTCTGCACTAGAGGAGGCTCCACCTTATGCTCCAGGTTGCGGGCTTTGGCATGAGGCCTTCCCATGGCCGAGAAATGGGGACATGCTTGCTTAGTGCCTGCCATGCAAGCTCGAGGAGGGCAAGATGGAGAAGAGATAGAGGTTGGGGGTTCCCTCTTTCTCCTTTGTAGTTGTCCCCTCTCTTTTAGTGGATGCGGTGGCAATGGTAGTGCCAGTGGCAGTCTCTCTCTCTCTC
The DNA here is from genome assembly GCF_053477565.2 of Lygodium microphyllum. Lineage (NCBI taxonomy): Eukaryota > Viridiplantae > Streptophyta > Polypodiopsida > Schizaeales > Lygodiaceae > Lygodium > Lygodium microphyllum. The sequence continues at coordinate 3,913,662 of NC_141146.1, read as the reverse complement.
TCTCTCTCTCAATCTCCCTTGTGTTGATCTGTCTCCCTTCTTCTCTCTATACATCTCTTCATCAACAAAAAGAAAGAGAGAAGTAAAGAAAAGAGAAAAACAAAGAGAGAAGAGATAATGCATTTACCTCAAAGCTTGAAGAAGAATCCTTTCACGCTTCTCTCCTTCTTCTTCTTCTCCTTCACGGGTTCCCTCCTTCTTCTTTGCAGTTGTCCCCTCTCTTTTTGTGGTGGATTGGTAGTGGCAGCGACCTCCCTCTCTCTCTCTCTCTCTCTCTCTCTCTCTCTCTCTCTCCCCTGCGCACGTTGATCTCTCTCACTTCTTCTCTCTATACACTCTTCATCAACAAAAAGAAAGAGAGAAGTAAAGAAAAGAGAAAAACAAAGAGAGAAGAGATAATACACTTACCTCAAAGCTTGAAGAAGAATCCTTTTTGCGCTTCTCTCCTTCTTCTCCTTCTCCTTCACGGGTTCCCTCCTTCTTCTTTGTAGTTGTCCCCTCTATTTTTGTGGTGGATTGGCGGTGGCAGTGACCTCTCTCTCTCTCTCTCTCTCTCTCTCTCTCACACACACAATCTCCCTTGTGCACGTTGATCTCTCTCACTTCTTCTCTCTATACACTCTTCATCAACAAAAAGAAAGAGAGAAATAAAGAAAAGAGAAAAACAAAGAGAGAAGAGATAATGCACTTACCTCAAAGCTTGAAGAAGAATCCTTTCGTGCTTCTCTCCTTCTCCTTCTTCTCCTTCACGGGTTCCCTCCTTCATCAACAAAAAGAAAGAGAGAAATAAAGAAAAGAGAAAAACAAAGAGAGAAGAGATAATGCACTTACCTCAAAGCTTGAAGAAGAATCCTTTCGTGCTTCTCTCCTTCTCCTTCTTCTCCTTCACGGGTTCCCTCCTTCTTCTTTGGAGTTGTCCCCTCTCTTTTTGTGGTGGATTGGCGGTGGCAGCAACCTCTCTCTCTCTCTCTCCCTCTCAATCTCCCTTGCGCACATTGATCTCTCTCACTTCTTCTCCCTATACACTCTTCATCAACAAAAAGAAAGAGAGAAGTAAAGAAAAGAGAAAAATAAAGAGAGAAGAGATCATGCACTTACCTCAAAGCTTGAAGAAGAATCTCTTCGTACTTCTCTCATTTTTTTCTCCTTCGGGAGTTCCTTCCTTCTCCTTTACACTTGTCTTCTCCCTCTTCGTGGATGGCGGAAGTGGTGGCGGCCTCTCTCTCTCTCTCTCTCTCTCTCTCTCTCTCTCTCTCTCTCTCTCTCTCTCTCTCTTGCTTGTTTACAAACCTGTAAAATGCCATGCTCGAGTTTTGACACTTTTTTATGAAGCCCCTCTCTCTCTCGTTTTTTATTTCTCTCCATCTCTCTCTTCCTTCCCCTCCCTTTTTCTCTCTATTTCTCTCCCTCCCCTCCCCACTCTCATTCAACTCATCTCATTGCAAAGACAATCAAAGATAGAAAATAAAAAGCTTAAGGAACAAAGATATTGAAAGAAATGTCACCCCACCTCTCTTTATCTCTCTCTCCCCCCCTCTCCCTTTACTTTTCTTTCTTAACCTTCTCTCTCATTCTCTCATTGTTTTACTATTTCTCTCTTCCTCTCTCTCGCTCTCTATTTTTTCTCTCTATCTCTCTTTCTCCCTCTCTCTCTCTTCTTTTCACTCTCCTTCCTCTCTTTACCTCATCCTTCTTTTCTACCTCCTCCTCCTCTCTTCCTTCCCTCTTCCTCTCTCTATTTCTCTCCCCTTCTCTTTCTCTCTCTATTTCCCTTTCTTTGTTTCCTCTCTCTTTGTTTCTCCCCCCTCTCTCTCTTGTTGTTTCTCTCACTCATCTTTCTCTCTTCCTCCCTTCATCTCTCATTTCTCTCTTTCTCTTTCTCTTTGTTTCATTTCTCTCCCTCTTTCTCTCTTCCTCTCCCTTCATTCTTCTCCCTCCCTTCCTCCCTCCCTCTCTTTCCATGTATCTCTTTGCAAAGAAAAACAAAAAAAGAAAACAAGAGAACACAAAAATAAAGCAAGAAGAGGCAATGTAACTACCTCAAAGGCCTGAAGATGAAACCCTTTGTACCTTCTCTTTGCACCTTCCATCCCTTCTCCCTTGCACACTTCTCTTTCTTCTTCGTGTATAGTGGCGGCAGTGGTGATGATGGTGATGAGCTCCCTCTCTCTCTCTCTCTCTCTCTCTCTCTCTCTCTCTCTCTCTCTCTCTCAAAGCTTTAAGATCTGTCGCTCTCTCTTTCACTCTTTCTCGCAAATGTTTTCTCAGCAAATGTTACGCTCGGGTTTTTGAAACTTTTTCCTCAGACCGGCATCACTATTAGTGTTGCTATATGTGTCGCTATTACCGTCTCTATTAGCGTCGCTATTAGCGATGCTAATAGCGACGTTTTTAGCGATACCGCTTTTTTGCATCGCAAATGGCCGTCGCTATTGCCCCATTCCCTTGTAGTGTCTATCAAGTGATATTGACTTGGTTTATGTCAGTACTACAAAGGATCAAGCTACTGATACTTTTACAAAGGCCTTGGAAGCTAAGAAGCTTCGATGCGTTGAGACTATGCTTAGAGTTTACGAGCTCATGCTAAGCTCGAGGGGGAGTATTGAGATGTCAAGCTCTACATGAGCTAGCATCCACTACATGTCTTGGTGATGTGGTATGATATTATTCACTGCTGTGTTATATGATTGACGTGAGGTTATACTAGTGATTCTACATCTGGACTACACCCATGTAGTTTATCCTTGGTTATGGCACATTTATTGTGCCACCTCTTCTTTCCTAGGGGGTTCACACTTAGTGACTGCATGCATATACATTATGGTACTTTCATATTAGTCTTTTATCATGTTGTAGACTAAGTCGTTTTGTTTGTAAGAAGGATAAAGAAGAAGAATAATATTTCAGAAGTCTTTCTAAGGGTCTGCCCTAAGAAAAGTTCATTATCTCTTGGGAAATTCAAGAAGCTTAGTCTTAAATATTATGGGCCATACTAAATTATAAAATGCCTTGGGATACATGCTTATAATCTAGCTTTTCCCCCTCACCTAAAGATTCATAATGCAGTTTATGTAAGCATGTTGAAATCTTGTGTTCCCAACCTTGATCATGTCCTCGATGATGAACAAATTATAATGCCAACTTAATGAATCTTTGAGGTCCAACTCTAAAGAGTCTTGAAAATCATAAAAAAAACTTTAAGGAACTATGTACATCTTAGAAGAATACCTAATCCAGTGAAAGGGTATCTTGAAAGAAGATATAATCCCAATAGAGGAATCCATCCTTCAAAGGAATCACCTTGAGTGTCTCTCGAGATTAGAATATGTCGATTTCTTTAAAGAAAATATAATATAACATATCCAAATTTTCTCATCTATGCTTCAACGTCTATTATTTTTACTGCCTTGCATATGCTTACCTTGAGTTTTTTTCATTTAAATATATTTATATATCCTTGTATAAGCCCAAATAAATTTATATTATTCAATTGTCTATTTATTTAAATTAAATAATTTTATTATAATTTTATATTAATTTATTTTTCATTAAATGAATATTTTTTAATTATCAAAATTTTATATTTTGTTTTTCTTCAATTATAATGATCTACTTAAATTTTACTTGATTTATTATCAAAATTTTCATATTATTCTAAATTATTTATAAATTTTTCTAATGTATTATCAAATGTTTGACTTACTATTGATTTTATCATCTTATTTTAATGTAAGTTTTACATTTATAACAAATTAATCATAATGCTTTAAAATTATTCTTAAATTTTTTATTATTTTATCAATTAACCAATTTTAATGAGAAATTTTACAATATTTTATGTTAAAGATACTTCAAGATTATCTCAAAGTTAAATTTGGTATTTAAATTTTATTTATTTACTTTAAGTAAGAAATTTGGTTTTTTTTAAATTAAAAAGATAATTAAAAATTGAGAAAAAAAGAAAACGTAAGGCTTAAGATAAGGGGTCTAAGGAGAGACCCCTTAAAAATGATACTCTTGAGAGTAAGCATAAGAGAGAGAAAAAAGAGAGAGGCAAGCGGAATTATGTGACAAGGAGATAGTGGTCGTTCACATGCCAATACCCTTCTTGCGACGAGCATCATCATTCTTGCTTTCTTTCTTAGATACCATGGTCCCATATAAGTGCATCGAAATCGAGGTTCCTTCATCCATTACTAATGTCAAAAATATGGCCATTGATGTAACACAAGTTTACTATTTCATTTTCACAAATCCTTAAATAATCCATATTATTTGAAAATTAATCCTAAAATTTTTCATGAATTAAAAATTCAATTATTTTCTCTTCATTTATTTTTCATTTTATTTGACTTCATTAAATAGTAATAAAGTATATTTAAAATTATTAAAAATCATTTTTTAAGTTTAAAATATTTAAATTTAGCTTATATAATTAACATAAGTTTATAATTAATCAATTAATAATTAAAATATTTAAATAAAAATAAAAGTATAAATAATTAATATAATAATTAAAATTTTAGTTTCTTTTAATAATTAGTTAAATTAACAAAGAAATCTTAAGAAAAATAAAAACATGTAGATTTTAATTCTATAAATTTGTTTTAAAATTTTTGAAATTATGACTCTTAGGTGGACCTTTTTATTTAAAGTACCATTCAATTATCAAGAAAAATTGTCAAATCTGGCCTGGTAATAGTCATATAAATCAAACTTCCTACTATGTGTTTGTACATAGTAGGGTCTTCCAGAAGCTCACGTGCATCTGTGCTCAGCTTCACATTTTGCTCCAAAGGAACTGAAATAGGCTTACAGCCTGTCATCCCATATTTGGACAGCATGTCCAATCCATACTGCCTCTGCAAGAGCTGTATCCCACTTGGTGATCTAATCACCTCAATGCCCAAGAAATAACGCAGCTCTCCCAAATCCTTCATCTCAAACTTTTGCTTCAATAGCATTTTCACATGAAGGATATCTTCATTACTGTCACCTGTCATAATCAAATCATCAACATAAATGACAAGTAGCATAATACATTTCTCTGTTTTTCTCACATAAAGTGAGAAATCTGTCTTGGAAATCTGAAAACCAATAGTGACAAGATAATGTCCTATCTTGTCAGACCATGCTCTAGGTGCTTGCTTCAAGCCATACAATGCTTTCTTCAACCTGCAAACAAACTCAGGATGAACAGCATGCACATAACCTGGTGACTGCTCCATATATACCTCTTCTTGCAAATCACCATGCAAGAAAGCATTCTTTACATCCATCTGATGTAAAGACCATTCCTTTGATGCAGCCATAGCAATGACTACTCTTAGGGTTGCCATCCTTGCAACCGGACTGAATGTTTCTTCATAATCAATGCCATATATTTGTGCATACCCCTTGACTACTAATCTTGCCTTGTATCTGTTCACAGAACCATCTGCATTGTGCTTCACCTTATAAACCCACTTACAGCCAATTACATTCTTACCTTTAGGCAAAGGTACAAATTCCCATGTAGCATTTGCTTCCAAGGCATCCATTTCTTCATCCATGGCTTTCTCCCATTTTTCTTTTCCCATGGCTTGCTCAAAAGAAGTGGGTTTTGGTTCCTGTATCACTTTGACCATATATGCATAGTGAATGGCTGTAAATCCATCATATTGCGCAAAGTAGGTTCACTCCCAGGTGCTCTCAAAACATCCCTGGTCTTCCTTACTCCAGGTGTAACAATAGAAGGAATACCCAATTCATCATCAATGCTCTATTCTGAGCCAGTGGATTCACTATCCACATAAGAGTGACCTGCATTCACATCAAACATGGGCTGATCTACCTTCTCTTTTCCTTTTTGTGATACCTGAATACCACTATCTGCATTGCTTTGAGAAGATTCTCCTAATCTCAATCTGCCTGTCCATGGCGAAGAATGTGAACCACTGCTAGAGGACGCTCCAGGTCCACTAATATTTTGTGACTGCTGCTGCGAATTCTGTGCAGCATTACCGTTTTGTGCATCTACATCATCAATCACATTTACTGGTTTATACCAGCTACTCATCTCATCAAAAACAACATCTCTGCTCATTGTAAACTTACGAGTAGAAGGGTTATAACACCTATACCCTTTCTGCTGCAGAGAGTAACCAATAAAGATGCACTTCTCAGCTTTTGGATCCAACTTGGATCTCAACTCATCTGGCACATGAACATAGGCAATGCAACCAAAAATCTTCAAATGAGAAATATCTGGTTTCCTACCAGTATACCTCTCCTCTGGAGTCATCCCATGTTTTGCTGCAGTGGGAGTCCTATTCATTATGTAGACTGCTGTAGCAACTGCCTCAGCCCAATAAAAATCTGGTAGGTCTTTTTTATTGAGCATGGCACGAGATACCTCTCCAATATGCCTGTTTTTCCTTTCTGTAATTCCATTTTGTTGTGGGGTATGACTGCATGAATATTGCTGCTTTATGCCATGGTCCTGCAGGAACCTTGCAAACTCATTTGAGAGGTACTCTCCCCCTCCATCTGACCTTAGGCATTTTATTTGCAGACCTATTTCTTTTTCAACCATAGCTTTAAGAGTTTTGAAATGCCCAAAAACTTCACTTTTCTTTTTCATAAAATACACCCAAAATTTTCTGCTATAGTCATCAATAAAAGTGACAAAATAATGACAGCCTCCAAGAGATACAGCTTTAGTAGTCCACACATCAGAGTGGATTAATTCCAATGGCTTCTTACTCTCTTGAACATGTCTAGGAAATGGTTTCCTTGCCTGTTTTCCAAACTAACAGGCTTCACATACCTTATGCATTTCTGCAACCTTGAATTTAGGCAATCCTGCAACAATATTTTGGGCCTGCATTGATTTAAGTCGCTGTACATTAACATGACCAATGCGTTTATGCCAGATATCAATATCTGGAACTACACTTGTCCCATGTGCAAACATTGCTGGACTCAATTCAGACATGTCTGGATCCAATGTAAACATTCCGCCCTTCTTCTTTCCTTTTGCTATTAAGCGACCTTTATTTTTCATATCCTCAACAAAGCATCCATGAGGATTAAATCTAACCTGCAAGCCCTGCTCAATCATTTGACCAACAGAAACCGGATTCTTGGTGATATTCGGGACATGAAATACATCGGACAGGTATTTCTTTTTCCCATCCTGCATAGACAAAGGAAATTTTCCAATCTGCACAATAGGATGTGCAGTATCATTACCAGTCTCCACAAATCCTGGTTTTTCCATTTTCCTTGCATCCTCCATCCATTCTGCATGACCTGTCATGTGGTTTGATGCACCTGAGTCAACATACCACACTTCGTTGCTTTCTTCTGCACTTGTCACAGAATTGTTCATGTGTTGCACCATAAACAAATGCTCATTTCTGTCATCACCCTGTCTATTAGAAGATGCATAATTTCCTTGTTGCAGTTTTCCATTCATGATGTCATTCTACTTTTTATAGCAGTCTTTAGCCATATGACCCATTTTACCACAGTAGTAGCATTCAACATTGTTGTTTGCATTTTGGCCTCTTTGCCATCCACCACGACCTCTTTGGCTCCCCCTGTCTCTAGAGTTACCACGTCCTCCTCCATAGGACTGGTTTTCTTGAGTTTGCTGCATATTTTGATTTCTACCACGGCCTCCAAATCAGCCTCCTCTACCTCTGCCTCTACCTCTTCCAGCATTTGAGTAGAAGACAGCTTCTTTTGAAGTTCCTCCTGAAGAAGATGCACCACCATTTCTCTGCTCCTCAGAAATTAGAAGAGCAATCAACTCCTCAAAATCAGGAAATCTTTCACGGACGGAAATGGATGTTCGGAACTGTGCATAATCCTTTCCTAGACCATTCAAGGTCACAGAAACTAAATCATCATCTTCCACTGGTGACCCAATGGAAGCAAGTGCATCTGCAATCTTCTTTACCTTCATGTGGTAGTCATTGATGCTCATATTTTCTCTTTGCACATTATGCAACTCTTTCTTGAGCTGCATTTTCCTGGCTTGCGTATTTGTGCTATACATTTTTGACAAAGTATCCCATGCCTCCTTTGGCGTACTTGCATCCTGAATATGCACAATCATAGAGTCTGAAATGCTGATAGACAGCCAATACATAACTTTCCTGGCTCTCTCATGCCATGCTTTAAATGCCTACATTTGCTGTTGATTGGGAACATCAGGAAGAACTGGTTCTTCTTCATTTCCTGCAACAAATTTCCAATATCCTTTTCCCATAAGGAAATTCGTCATTCTAAACTTCCATGCTTGGAAGTTGTTCTTGTCAAGCTTTTCAGTGACAATCTATGAAAGAGAATCAGACGCCATTACAGAACACTGCAAAAAACACAGCTTTACCCTCACAAGGGCAAATCTGCAAAACTGGCGAAAGTGATATTTGACCACACAGTCACTTCCTAGTGACGATTTTGCATAAACAGGAACCAAGGATGATTTTGTAACTCCCAATGTCTTTGCACACAAGCATACGATGCAATTTCTGTGGTAACTTTTCACCGACCTGTAGAACAGTGGTCGCACAGCATAAAACAGGGCCTTTTCCTGAGTGCATGCAAAAAACTTCCGCCTCCAAAACAGGCCCCGAAATGGCCTCAAATCAAAAAAACAGGGTCGCCAAGGTCTAAAGCCCTATCCCGCAGCATATACTGCCCTCTTGCTTCACCGCGAAGGGCGTCTCAACCTGAGACAATGCACTCTTGCAATTTCCGGCTGTGCTACCTGCAGAGATCTACTCCCAAAACAGAAAATGAAAGCAACATTGCTCCTCTTACCAGAACACCGCGAGCTTGGCTTGCTTTCTTGAGCTCCTTACCACGAACAAGGCTCTGATACCATGTCAAGATTGTGGGAGAGAAGGAAGGAGTCTCACTTGTAGCTTTCTTGCTTACACAATGGGGGAATATACACAAAGGTGGAGGCTGAAAACTGTTTTTCTCTTCTTAGTTGTGTAAGCCAAAAGAACTCTCATACAAAGAAATAGAAGAACCCTATATATGGGTCTCAAACCAAAGAAAACTAACTAAGGTGGCATACTAACTGAGCCACGAACTAGAGTAGATAAGGATAGCTGACATCTAGCTATTATTCATAGGCGGTGTACCAACTGCATCTGCAAACTGACAAGTCGGTGACATAAATGCACAACGGTCACCCTAGCATATCATGAGTGGAGCTCGATATCTCAACAAAATATCTTAGCTCAATGCTAGAATGCCACTAGAGATTGTAGTTGTGTAATTAGGAACCTACATATCAATCCTCGTAGGATGAGACTAGATGCTTTGCTTGTGAGGTAGACCTAGGGAACACTTGGTCACCTGATTCCACAGGCTCATGAGTGGCACAAATGGTGACAGCTAGGATCAAATCCCTAAAAGACTATCAAACTACCCTCCTTATAATTTAAGGTCAAGTACATCTCAAATTTTCCTAATGATTCTATTGACTATATCGATAATACACACAAACTCTCTATTAGTATCAAATCCATAAGATTTGATGGATATATAATTACTCATAAGCACAAAGTTCAAACAAGTAGCAATACAAGAATGTGACATACACTATCAAGGTTATAGGATAACATATAGTTTGGAAATTACACTAGAGTATCAAATAGTTCACTAGAAGGATATAGGGGAATAGCGATGGACAATTCTGATGCATATTAGCAGCATCACTATAATTTGCGTCACAAATGTGACGCAAATAGCGATGGTACTTAGACAAAAAAGAACGGGTCGAAACCCGAGCGTGGCATTTTGCCATAAAGAGCGAAAGAGAGAGTGAAATAGATCGTGTGTTTGGGAGGGAGAAGGAGAGAAAGAGAGAGAAGGAGAGATTCTCACTACTGCCGCCGCCATACGCGAAGAAGAGGAGGAAGTGTGCGAAGGGCAAAGAGGAGCTGCCATCGTGAAGAGGAGACGAAGAATCCATCCTCAAGCCTTTGCGGTGAGTGCGTTGCTCCCGCTTAGTTTGTTCTTATTCTTTCTCCTTTTCTTTTGTTTGTTTTTGTTGAGAATGAGGTGCATTGAGGGAGAAAGAGAGAAAATGAGAGAGGGAGAAGAAGAAAGAAAAAGGAAGAAAGGACGAGAGCGAGAGGGAATAAACATGAAACATAATAAAGAAATAGAGAAATAGAGTGAGAGAGAGGGAGGGAGAGAGGAAAATGAATGAGAAAACATCAGGGGGCAAAGAAAAACAAAGAGAGGGTTTGTTCTTGTTCTTTAATTTCTTATTTTTTTGTTTGTTTTTTTTTTTACAATGATATGCATTGAGGGAGAAAGAGAGGAAATGAGAGAGGGAGAAGAAGAATGAAAAGGGAAGAAAGAACGAGAGAGAGATAGAGTGAGTGAGTGAGTGAATAAACATGAAACATAATAAAGAAAGAGAGAAATAGAGAGAGAGAGAGAGAGAGAGGGAGGGAGGGACGGAGAGAGGAAAATAAATGAGAAAACATGAGGGGGTAGAGAAAAACTGAAGGGGAGCTACGGAGCTCTACCCCGAGACCTATGGACCGCTTATTGATCAAGCGTTTCAAGCCGAGCGGCCATGGCTACCTCTCACATAACTGACGTGCAATGCCTACCTTATGGGTGTAGTGAGCTTACCTTGATGCTTGATCGAGTTCACTCCTCTCTCTTGCACTCCGGTAGCTCCACGATCCTTGGGCAAACTCAAGCAACCTCAAGCCCTCTCCGTCAAGCTCCATCCTCCATAGCTGCACGAGAAAAGATAAGAGAAGAGAAGAAGAGAAGATGAAGAGAGAAGATGGGGAGCTTCTTCTCCACGATCCCTCACTCTCACACACTCACTCCCTCACTCCCTCACACTCCCTCAATCCCTCACTCAAGCACAAGCAAGAAGGCAAGAAACAAGAGAAGAAGAAGAAGAAGCTTTGGCCACACACAAGAATGAGCTTCTCATTCACTTTTCAACTTTATATACAAAACCCTAAATCCCTTTTGGGCGGTCATCCCCTTATCCCCTTTTTTACATGGCCGGCCGTGGCCTAGGCCCTCTTTTCCTATTTCCCACCGTTCTAACTTATCCCATTCCCAACTAGTGCATAGAATTTGCATAGGAGTGAGCCTGGCACTCTTTTACAAGGATTCGGGAGTGCTTTCACCATTAACGGTGCACTTTTAGTATTTTCTTTTCTCGAGGCGACATTGAGGCCTTCTGGAGAGGTCGTCATTCAAATTTTTCAGGGTCTGACTTCCATCCTGGGTGCCTTTTCCTTCCTTTGTCCTGTGCCCTTTCGGTTATCTCCTTTTTCCATTTTCCCGCTCCTCTAATCCATTATCCTACTCCTCTGTGCTGCGGTAAACATTACCCCCCTCCTAGCTAAGTGCCAGTCCCATGGCGCTGTGGTGGGAAGTAGTGGGGTAGTTGGGGTTGTTGCTAAGTGGAACTAGTGGGTAGATGACCACAATCAAAAGGTGTTGTTGTGAATGAGAGGTGATGGAGTTTGATTAACGATGACTGGGAGAGATTCCGGTGTGCTTTAGACTTCATGAAGATGCTCGAAATTTCTCACACAGTTGTAGCTCCTCTTCTGCGAGACGACTGATAAAGGTTTTGCATGGGCATCTCTAATCCTTTTCATTGCCAGCCGGCTGTTGAGAACCATGCAACCTGCATCCCGTGCTGATCCGAAAGCACTTAATCAATAAGCAATCCGCAAGTCTAGGGTTTTGAACATACATTTACATAATATGAGGTTCCAAAATCTATACCACTGGTGGGTCCATCACTGAATTTTCCTTCTGCTTGATTTGGTTCAATCATGGTAGCCATCAACAGGCAGATGGTTGGCTATATCAAGCATGTTGGTCCATCCAGCCATCGGAGTATGGAAAAGCTCCTGAAGCTGCTGTAGTGGTGTCATGTTCGACTTAGGAAAAAATTCCTGGTCATTAGCAGATGTCGTAGATGATCTTCTTTAGCTGGGTAGCCATTCACTGAGTCACGATCATAGCCTGCAAGAGAAAGTTGTGCACTCCCTAAGGGGTGTGTCTGTCTCACGGTGTGGTGTAAGTGCATGTGTAGTGGAACTGGGAGATGGGTCTAACCTTGGGTAAGCCCTTGGTAATGTCCCACACTTGAGGACCCAGTTCATGTGTTGTTGGAGGTGCAGTGCAAAACTCAGGGTGACAGGTCTGGAAGTCCTGCCCTTGATGTGCCCTAAGCGTGAAGTGGGGGAGGGGCTAGGTGTAAAGCCTAGGTGTAGTGAGTGAAGCGAGCCCTCGTGTTTTTTTTCTTTTCTCTTTTTTTTTTGAAGAATTGCATACAAGGAAGATGTCCTGGCTAATTCCTATCACCTTCAGCTGGATTATGAGGTGGTCACAAGCATTGGGATAGGAATGCGTGTCTTTGTAGATATTCTTTAATACCGGCCCGGGCATTCAGAGGTGTGGATAACAAGAAAGGATGATTGCACCTCGTGAAGCAGGTATCACTCATATCCTCTAAGATTTCTAGGAAAAAGGAGGGAAGCAGGGTTGCCCTCATCATTAGTCTAGTCATGGCTCTACTATCTATCCCTAGGTTGATGCCAAAAAAGAGTGGAGGGAGGTGGGCTTCCTCAGCTATGGGTTTCTGTATTAGTAGGAACTTGATAAGCCTAAGATAATTACAGGTAGTTAAGAAGGCTCGATCTGGGCAAGAAGAAAAATCTACGAGGAAGCGGTTGATAGATGGGAGGAGATCCTCTAACCTAAAGACTAAACATTTCTCGGGGCTCCAGGCATTAACATTATATATCTTTGAAAAGTCAAAATCCCCATGAATATTTCGATCATAGTCAACTCCATGCCTACAGGGGTAGGGCATGTAGATGGGGTCATTGAGTTCTTCAGAGAGCGAGCTGCAGAAGGCGTACCAGGTGTCAAAATTGGTATCCCAAATCCTTCTCTGCCACTTCAGCTGTGCCTCGTAGCCTTGGACGGTTTTGGGATCCCTATTCACCTTGTCTTGCCAGTAGTCTTCAAGCTCTCGCCTCCATCTGGTTATTATGAGGCTTTTTTCCTCTATCCACCTGTTTGCAAGATCATTAGCCAAATCCTTGATCTTGGCTAGAATACCTAGAGGCAAAGCACAGTCCAGAGAGCGTGGATAAGCAAATGAAAGTTCAAATGGCCTCGTCTGGAACTCCCCTTGACGCCATATGACCAATTCCTAAGGCCAATCGATAGGATGGGGATCCCCCCGTAGTGGCACAGGCTCTTCAGGGAATTGTCTTAGCAGTGATTATGCTCTGCGTTGGGCTTCCTCTACTAGTTCTTGTCTTCTTCTTCTGGCTGCCACAATGCGCTTGGGCATATGGGCATCTTCGGGCTCTTCAGGCATGAGGTCTGGTAGAGGCGGACTGGGCATTCTTTGTTGCTCTTCTTCAGTATCCTGCTCAAAGTCCGGACCCTCTTCGACATTCTTCTCGACAACCGATGGAACCGCTTGTGGTGGTGGTGGTAGCTGCTCATGCTCTTCAAACCCAAGTTCCTTAAGCTCAACAGTGGAGAGGTCGGCATGGCGTAGGCAGTGAAATTGCTGCTCTTTTGTGATTCCTGTGCCTGTTGGAAGCTCCCGTTCTTGAAGGCCATACTTTAGTGCTCGGGTGGTCAGTTCTAGCTTCCTTCTCACCTTCTCCACTGAATCATTGCCCTCCTCCTCGGTGACGTGTAGTACTATACTGAGGAAGGCTTGCCTTTGTGTGTTGGCACATACATGAGCAACTTCTGCCCTAGACTCCGCAAGCACTCTCTCGCACTCAGCCACCGCCAAGCATTCTGTTAAATCCCTAACTCTTTCAAAATTGTTTCTTTCCCACTCACTGGCTCTCTCGTCCATCTTCTTTCTTCCCTCCTCCAACTCACTTGCCAAGGTTGTCACACCCTGCTGCTGCTCATTTGTTAAGAACCAGAGTTAGTTCCTTTCCCTAGATTTTTGAGCCAACTGTTCTTCAGCAATTTCTTTTGCCTGATTTGCAATGCTGAAACTTTTTTTTGCCTCAGCAAATAGCTCTGACTTTTCTTGCACAAGCTGCTCGTGACTTTGGATCTCTACGAAGTGCAATCTCCTTTGGGTGAAGGCCATGGCCATGAGGGCCTCTATGTCTCCCTTGGTAATCTCCAATGCATCTTGCAGTTGTTGTGCCTCATTCTGCAGCCTTTGTGCTTCTAATGTGGGAACTCCCGGCCTTTCTTGTTCTAGGAACTCTATTTCCCTCTCCAATCTGTCTTGTTCTTCAAGTTCATACCATAGCCAGAAAGCTATGGCATCTTCTTGTTGCTCACTTGGCTTGCCCTCCTGAGCTTCTATCTGTCTGTACCTTTCCAGTTCGGCAATTCTTTGTTGCAAGTTAGCATACTGCTGCACTAGTAACTTCAAGCTTCGCTGTTCTGCCACGAGGTTTTGCTCTTCATCTTCTAGCCTTTGTCTTAGGCAGCTCTCATTGTTCTGGGCTTCCTTGGTCTTTGCTTCCAGCTGATCTTTGGTCGACTCCTTGCTTTGAAACTTCCAGCCTTAAGGCTGCTGAAGTTTCCTTTTCTTTTTCTAACTCCACCAAGGCTATCTTCTTTTCTTCTTTTGCCTTATCCAATTGTACTAGAAGCTCAGCCACATAAGCATCATAGTCGGCACCGGATGGCATGGGAGTAGGGGCTGTAGTGGTTGATGCCTCTAGCTTCTGTCGTTTTGGATCTTGCCTAGACTTGGCATCTGCGGCATCAGGCCTTTTTGCTCCAGCTTCTGGTACAATTTCAGCCACTTTACTAATAAGTAACTACATCACGTTCATCAATTGGGCCGTGTCTAGAGAGGGCGTGGGTTGTGGGATGGTTGTGGTTGTGGTGTCAGTTGGTACTGGCACAAAGGAGGAAGGTAGGGGGTGTAGCAGGGACTTGCCCTTGCCTACAACTACGGGGGAGAATATATGGGAGGTACCCTACTCGAGGATTGGCTCTCCTTGGTGGCGACACGGCACGAGGTTGTTGCGCGTCACGCTTGGGCATGGTTAAGTGGCTCCGGGCATCCCATCGAAAAATATAGGAGGGAAGATGAGTGACTTGAGTGAAAAGTGAGAGGGGGGGGGGGGGTTTAGTTTCTTCTTGGGTTGAGAGGTGAGGGGGTTATAGGGAAGGGCCGTGGTTTCCCCCTTTGGCTCTTGCGTGAGCACCAAAAACTTTTGTGTTACCTTCAAAAGGGCTCCTTGCACGTTTGGGGGAGTTTGAAAAGCTTGTCTTTTGGCCCGAAGTTGAGTTGTGAGCTTGTTCCACCTTAACACTAGGGTTGTTTCCACACTGCCACTTGCTTCAGCTTCATGGCAAGGACTCAAAGGATCGATCTCTCCTCCCCCATGGGTTTCTTCATGGTGGGGACTCAAAGGATCGATCTCTCCTCCCCCATGGGTTTCTTCAATAGATCTATGAGTGGCCTTTGCCAACTCAGAAAGTTCTTTCATTCTTAGTTCTTTGGCTTTCTCCTCTGCCCTTCTTTGCCTCTCTTCTTCTGCCCTCTTTGATTCTTCTCTAATTTTTTCAAGTTCTTCCTCTTCTTTTTTCCTTCGTTCCTCCTCCACCCTTCTTGACTCTCTTTGAGCCCTCTTCATCTCGGCTCGCTGTTCTTTGCTCAGTCTTTCTTTCTTCTCCTTCTAGCTCTTGTCACTCTTCTTTTGCTCCCGTGGTTTAGCAGCTTGAGTAGCTGGTACCTCTGGCTCTCCTTTGTCACTTTTTGTCCTTTTACTCGAGCCTTCTTCCTCGCGGTGAGGTGAGCTTTGATGCACAGCTTGCTCTTCATCTACACCAGCATCCTTGATAGCCTTGTGGATGATGGCCGTCAGGACACCGCCATATTTGATTGTGGAGGTTTTCGAGGCAGGCTTTTTCCTTGCGGATTGTGCAGTAGAAGCAAGAGACTCCCCACTAGTTGGTGCTGCGGCTGGAGCTAGGAGCGCGACTGAAATCTTGATAGTTTTCTGCACAAAACCGTTCCAATCCACCTCCTCTGGAACTCCTGCAGCGATGCTCTCTAGTAATGGCACCCCGATTCTGTTCATTAAAGCATTGTATCTTTGTCCTAAGAAAAGGGTGCAGACCATTTTAGCTTGCATCTTTGTTGTAGGGTCTGGAATATCATCCAAACTGATTCCATCCACTGTGTGCACATCATCTTTTTTGACTCCCATCATGGTATATATATCTCTTCTTGGGCGCCTCTCCTTCTTGGACACAAGCCCCATGGCTTTCTTGATGATAGATGCATTAAGGGGCACTTGCACCCTTCTTTCCTGGTCACCACTCCTTACTGTGACCGTGCCACAGCTCCTACCTTCATCAAATCTCCTTAAAAAGTCAGCGCACATGCTGTAATCTACAGCCTGTCCGACCTTTTCCACATACTTTTGGAGGTTGCATTTATCCACCAACTCCTTCACTGCCGGCTCTTCCAGGATGGCATCGTCTAAATTCAGGGTATGTTTGAATGTGAACTGGCTAAATCCACGTGTCTCAACACTAATCCCATACTTTGTCAGCTCCTCTTTAGTGAATGGAAGTTTACCCCCCTTTTCTTATCCTGTCATGGTAGGTGCCTGTCATTACACCATGCCATTATTAGTGTTATGAATTGACTCATCACTAACAAAAACCCAAGAAAGAATGCGTGTGACAATTTTTCATACTGCTTCAGAGGTATAAAACTTGGAAATAATTCAAAAGCAACATCTATTTCCTTCTTGCATTCTTTTCTATTTAAATTCAGTTGATCATGTTCATCCATCACTACACCTTGCTACATTACTTGGCTCTTACTTTGCTCCCCCCCCCCCCCCCCTTCCTTAAGTTTTAAAGAAATCCTTCCTAGGATTAGCAAGGGAAGAAGGAGGACTCACATGGACTTTGTGGGGCGAGTTACTTGGCCAACAGCCAAGTATAGAGGTTAGGGTTATATTCAAGCTGGGCATGACGATCAACTTCACATGGTCATATGGAAGCTTGGGTGATATAGGTCAAGACATCATGAAAGATGGCCCTAGAGTTGAGGCGGCTAGCAATGTGCAGTTCCTCTTCCGTAAGGAATTGGTCAATGTAAGGGTGGGCTAACACATGGCCATCTAAGTGTATGTTGCATGTAATGGCCAAAATCCTAAACGAAAGAGGTGCCACATAAGTAGGGTCGTGTTCAATTGTTTTGATTGCCCTTCTTTGCTCAGCATTGGTCATGATGCAGTAGCCTTTTTTCTCCCATTGGAGTCGCAAGGCATACCATAGTTGTAAGAACGAAGAGCTCCTCCAGTTCTTGTTCAGGTGCAAAGCGAGCAGGCTTACGGTACGAGGTAATTAGTCTTTTGAGAATGGCTTGCTCCTTTGAGATTTCTCCATTAGCGATTAATTCGGTGGCAATTTTGGGGAATTCGACGGTCACAAATTCATAGTCTTCCCAAGTGCATGGCAACTCACGAACATCAGAAGCAAGGGGTTCATCGAGAAATCCTAGATCAAGCCTCTCATAGCTCCTAGCGAATGTGCTGAAGGTGTTATCTAACACCTTGATGCATGTCACTACGTCATCTCCCGAGGTCTCAGCAAGATCCTTGGCCACTGAAAGGAAAGATCATCTTTCATACGAAGGCCTACTACCTAGTGGTGGTGATGGTGAAATTGGGCTGGACAGTGATGACTCCATTGATGGCATCACAGATGGGACTTTACACTCAGAAGCACTTTGAGATGCTGCAGGGGCTCCAGTGGCATAGGAGGTGTGCTGCATTCTATTTGAGCCGGCATGGGGGTGCTCAACTCCTCTGACTTGGATAATTATGGGGCATCTAGCTTTGGATGATAAATGAGTTGGGATTCATTAATCACAACCAGTGCTAGTCCAGCTTGCTTTGCAGCCTGGGCTCCGTATGTGCAAGCCTTTCTAGCTGGAGTGAGGTTGCTTAGAGTTGAGCCTCGTGAATGTCCACTCTTAGGCACCCATATCTAGGGGTTGTCCTCATAGTATCCTTGTGCTCACAAGAGATCTTTAGGGATGCATCATGGCATGGTCATGCACCTATGTCGATAGCGTCTGAGCTACCTCTTAGGCTGTGACTGATAGTTTTTGCATTTAGAAGCACGTTTCTGCAGTTTACAAGGAGGTGGCCCTTGTCGTTTTGGCACCCATATGAGTGTGGACTCCTTGGCCTTGTGAATGGCCTTGGTGGGCTTGGTTCTAGCAGTTTGAGTGTGGGATGAGATATCACAGCCCTTCTCCCTAGGCTTGGTCATGGGCGTGGTCGTAGGGGTCTTTATCGGTGGCTTTGCAATTTTGGAAGGATCAAGATAACCCTTGCTGAAAGTAGTCACTATGCACATGTTGCCTATAGCAAGATGGATGCGATCTAGGCTATAGTCCACATTGCAGTTCGTCTACTTTTTAAAAGTGCGACCTAGTAGTGACTTATTACTGGCTCCTTTAGTGTTTGGCAACACATAAAAGAAGACTGGTATACTTTTAGGCTCGATAGAGACAGCCACTTTGCATTTTACTAAGAGTAAGTAAGTGTTTCTCCCAAATGGGTTGAGTTTAGCATTTGCGGACTGTAATTTAGGTTGACCAATGCATGTCCAATGGTCATGCGTCAAGATATTATAGTTGGCACCTTCATCGATATAGGCATCAAAAGAATACGTTCGTTCTGCAGTGACCGTGATTTGTACGTAGGCGGGTGCCACTGCTTCTTCATCTTGATCTGTCAGTTCGGTAATAGTGGCCACACAGACATTGACAGGGGCTTCAAGCATAGGTGGCTCGTGCAACGAATGGGAAGGAGGATAGTACTTTTTCATGCAACTGCCATTGAAAAAGCCTATTCCTTCACCTTCAAGCATCTCCAATTCAACATTGCCTGTTCTACTAATTTTACCTACTCAGAAAGATCTTAGTCCTCGAAATTTCATTTTCTGTTTGTGACCCTTCACAAAGTATAGTAGAATGAGGTCCCCCTGATCAAAGTTGTGCTATTTGACATGCTTATCAAACCACATCTTTCTTCGTGCCCTCTCACAAATCAGAGCGTGGGTGGCTAAGAGTCGAGTCTCCATGAGACGCTCTAACTCCACTAAGCGGTTGGTCCAAGCCTCTCTTCCCTCCCAATGCTCCTCGGCTGCTATCCTTAAGCTAGGGACAAACAACTCTAAGAGTAGAATGGCCTCCGTTTCATAAGTCAGCCTAAAGGGCGTCTATCCTACAGCCGTCTTATAAGCTATACGATAGGCCCACAAGGCTGCCATTAATTTGTTATCCCAGTCACTTCGTGATATGGATACCACCTTCGCAAGCACGTTGACTAGGATTTTATTCGTGGATTTTGCTTGGCCATTTTCTTGAGGGTAGTAGGGCGAGGACCTTCTATGAATGATTAGGAAGGTTGAGAGAAGGTGGGATATCACTTCATTAATGAAGTGCGTGCCTTGATCACTTACTAGTTCAATTGGACAACCAAAACGTGAAAGGACCTGCTCCCACAAGAACTTCGCAGTGGTTCTAGCGTCATTCTTCCTAGTGGCTCTTGCCTCTACCCACTTCGTCAGGTAATTAGTTGCCACAATGATGTAGTGTGCCTAGGAGTGCTGTTCTGTGGGACTGATAGGTCCAATGAAGTCAATGCCCCATTTTATGAAGGGCTGTCGTGCTATTACGGGGGTCAACTCCATCTTATCCTTGCGCACAGGCACCTTAGTCCTCTGGCACTCATCACAATGTTTTACAAATTTAGCAGCATCACGGAATAGGGTGGGCCACCATAGTTGGAATTGTACCACCTTACGGACTGTTGTATCCCTACTAAAGTGTCCTCCAGCTATTCCACCATGCATTTCTCTCAATACATCGTGCATCTCGTGCTCACACACACATCTACGCAACAAACTGTCTTGTCCTAGCCTATAGAGTTGGCCGGCGATCAATTGGTATGGCTGGATCTTTAAGATAAGTCTCCTTAGCCTGGCTTCCTCAATAGGTCTCTCAGGTAGACCATTCTCTAGCACTTGAATTACATCATTAGCCTAATATGGCATCAGGTCGGCTCTAAACAAGTCTCTTTCGCTAGACAGGCCAAAGAGATGAGCGTCCGATAGGTCGTCAGGTATACCTTGTCCAGTAGCTTCTCCTGTGGGTATGCGAGACATGTGATCAGCCATGTAGTGCTGCTTTCCCTTATGTACAACCATAGAGAAATCAAATTCCAACAAGATAAGTAACCATCTAACTATGCAACCTGTAGCACATGGCTTGTTCATGAGATAAAGCAAGGCTTGATGGTCAACGAAAAATACGAAGGGGGTGGCCAGCAGATAATGACTAAATTTCTTTATAGCAAAGACCATGGCTAACCCTTCCCTTTCTATAGTGGAATAGTTCATCTCCGTTTCAATGAGCTGCCTGCTGGAAAAACTCACGGGGTAATCTAGGTTATGCTCACCAGGCTAGCATAGAACAGTTCCAATAGCAAACTTAGAGGCATCTTTGTGTACATGAAACATTATACTTTAGTTTGGGGCTCGTAAGATTGTTGCATTGGTAAGAGCCTTCTTCAACTCTTCATATGCATGCTGGCATTCCTCAGTCCACTCGAATACGATCAACAGCTTGTACAATGGTCTAGAAATTAGTGTGTAATTGAGTACAAAGTGTCGATAGTATCCCGTGTGGCCTAAGAAACACTAAATGCCCCTGTAGTTAATGGGTGGTGGTAGGTCAACAATGACTCTGACTTTTGAGAAGTCAGTGGCAATACCATTCCTTGACACTACGTGCCTTATGATACATCCGTGCTTCACCTAGAACTGGCACTTTAAGGGGTTCAACGAGAGGTTGCATAACTAACACCGTTCAAGGACAGGTCGAGGCTTCTCGCCTTCCCCTGCCAAATTGACTTCCTTGACCTTTGCGGGTCCCTCAATTGGCTCACTGGTTTTCCCTTGTCTCTTTGCTCCTAGCAGAATCACCACTCTATCACCCTTCTTAAACTTTGTGAAGCGTTTGGGGAGATCCTGCAACTTCTTTTGCCTCTCTGCTTTCTTCTGAGTCCTTAGTTCGCTTCTTGGCCTCCTCCTTTATCCGTCTGTACCTTAGGTGGACTAGCAAGTCCCCTTTGGTGCATCTAACCTTAGAGGATTGGGGTATTTCGGGATCACTCTCCCTACTGACTTCTGACTCCGAGTTAAACTCACATCCCTCGCTTGAAGAAGGAGTTTTGCCAGGGGGTCGTAATTCAGTATGTGTATCCGTCTTAAGCACTAGAACTACCAATGGTTGTGCCACTCCTGCCTGTTCGTAATCCATGGCTCCTATGTGCTCCAACCAGGATCTATTGCACTCCATCCGCATGACTCCTCTTTCATTCTAGCCTGCCCTTTCCCTTCTAGGCCTAGAGTCTTCCTTGATCTGTTCGATCGTTCTCCCTTCAGTGTCATATTCTATCATGTCTAACTCTTCTTCAATCTCATCTCCAATAGAGCGGCAGTCCTCGTACTCCTCATCATTAGAGTCTTGCCTCTCTGACTGCTCGTCATCCTCCAGGCTTTCCTCTCCAATCTCCTTTTCGTCAGTGACTAAAGCCCAATTGTATAATAAGTTCAAATCGTGAATTTTGGTCCATTTCCACTTAGGCTTAGCCAAAAGATCATTAAGGGGTTTTAGATTGGCATCCATGTTTCCCTTTAGCTTATCTTTCAAGTACTCTATGATTTCCTGAAGCTTGAGCTTGTTGGTGGGGATATGGAATGAGACCGGTTTCCCTGGGTTACGTGAGCTTCCTGCCATCATGCAGAGTGGCACGATGGGCTCCCTTGCTGGCATGCTTGGGCATTTAGCAGCTTGCCTATATAGCTCTTCCTCATCTGAGAACGGTAGGTCAATGGTTGCCAAGATGTGTATCCAATCCCACTAGTCTTCAGGGCAAGGGATGTACTTGGTCAATGACCCATAGGGTTTGCTTTCCTGTGCATCACCTTTTAGCATGGTTGAGATAGCATCAAGGTCGGCTGGGGTAGTCTTCCATGTATCCATCTCAACCCTTACCGCTTATGATCTATTCCCCAAGAAGATGAGATTGTTACCCCAATCTTCAATAACTCGAGCGTTCCTCATCCAGGGTCGGTTAGCAGTATGTCATAGTCCACTCCCTTCATGATAATGAAGTTCATGGAAAACTGCACCCCTACGACCTTCACTGGCCAGCTCTTTAGGACCCTGAATGGTTCGACCTTCATTCCATTGGCCAATGTGACATTGAACCTAGCCGTTTCCATGGGTGGGTTTCCCCATGCATGTAGAACTGCATGGCTCAAGACACTGACATCGGTGCTTAGTCTACGATTCCTTTTCGTGTTACATCCCCCAAGGTTAAGATAGGTAAGACTACATGCATCTCAGTGCCTTCCCAAAAAGCATTGGCATGCAGTGACCTTGGAACTGAGTGTAGCATTAGGATTGGAATCTGCATGACTCTGTCCTTCTCTTGCAAGTCAGCGGAGTGTGCTCCTCTTTTCCCTCCACCCAATGCTTTAATTCTTGCCATAAGGAAGGGTGCTGGCAAAGTAGATCTCCTAGGCTCAAGGTTACTAGCGTGGTTATTAAAGTGGTGAGGAGGTTGCTGGGTGGTTGCCTTCCTCCTTGGTCAGCACTCTTTGGCCATATGTCTTGGTTAGCTTTCTGACATGCTTCTTCTTGGTCTTGCCTCTGTGGCATCTCATGTGGTGTGGGTGCGTTCCTCGATTGAGGTCGCAACGGTGAAATGGGTCTACTCACACTAGAGAGGTCTTCAATTTGGTCTTTCGGTATGGGCTCTACGTGCTTAAGGTGTTCCTGGGCGTCCTTGACCCACTCCTTGACTTTGGCTATAGCCTTGAGTTGCCATTTGGGGTGGGGGTAGTCCCCTACCTTGGCACTCCCTAGTTCTGTTGTCTTAGAAGCTGAGATCTCTGCCTCTACATCAGTGACCCTCTTTCATGTCACTAGCGTTGTAGCTTTCTCAGTCTTAAGGGTAATCTTTGTGTCTGTTCTCTTTCTCCTTCTCCTCCGGCTTTTCTTTCCCAATGAGGCTGCATCCAGGTTACTTGGCCCAGGCAATGAGATGCTTGCCTATTTTGTCTGTGCTCGCATCATGATATGTAGTGGGATGGGTGTATCCTCACTGTCAAAGGTCTCCACACCGAACAGCCCCAAGGGTACTGAGGGCACATTGGCAGAACTAGTTGATGGCTTCCATCTAGGACATCAGGAAATAGGTGCGTGATTCCACACTCGATGCATCAAAGGTTAGCTTTGTTCTTGTTTGCCTGTTCCCTTTTCGAGTAGCGTGATGAAATATGTCCTGGATGACCGCAAGTCCAGCATGAGATTGGATCTTGGCTTGGTCCTCCAAACCCTCTGCCTCTTCCTCTACCTAGCGCCATCACCGATACTGGTTGGTAGTCCATCAGGACTGGATTGCCTTCCTCATCATAGGATATGTATGAGTTCACGTAGGTCTCCTCTTCACTAGGTTCTTCCACATAGTGAACAGGAGCATCACTCGGTGGATGGGTTACATAGGGCCCTGGTGGTCTGGGTATGCATGTTGGGTTCATCTCTAGCCTAGGAATGGCTGGTCTTGCATCATTTGGTACTGGAAGCACCAAGCGGGCTCCCCTGCCAAAGAGGTTAGGTGGCCTGTTGCCTAAGTATGGAGGGTTGTATTGCTGCGCATATGGGAATCTCCTTGGCAGTTTGCAATGTAATGCATCATGACCGAACCTACCACAGTTCGAGCATGGCCTAGATCTAGGATCTTGGCACTCGGCTGGGAGGTGGTTACCGCCATAGTGTATACACTGCACATGCGACTGCACAGGTTTCCTCATTTGGTCTTGCAATCGTGCAAGCTCCATTCTCACCTTAGTCAGCTCCTGGCCTTGGTCAACACTCTTTCCCTTATCCTGTATGCTAGAGTTCTCTCTCTCTCATGAAAGTGTTGACCGCTTTGGAGCTCTCTGACTTGTACTATCTCGACTGGTGTTTCTCATGCTTCGCTCCCTAAGCTGATCGTCCACCCTTATTGCCTCTTCAAAGACTCTAGCTAACACGTCTCGGTGTAGAGTGGAGTTACTAGCCAAAGCCTTATAGAGCTCCTCGCTTCGAATTCCATTTATAAATATGGTAGACACAGCCTTCTCATTAGGTCACTCATTTGCAGGGATCCTCTTGAAGAGGCTACGCACATGAGTGACATACTCCCTTACGTCTTCCTTTTCCCTCTGATTGACATTCATCAACCAGACAATGAGATTATCAGAGTACCCTGCCTCAAAGAGTCTCTTGATAAAGAGGTCCTTAAGGCGGGCAAAGTTCGTGCGCTCAGCTGCATCTATACTAGTGTATCGAATTCTCCTCTTATCACCTAAGCACAGACCGAAAGCTTGAGAGCGTTGTGCAAGGTCCGTGAGACCGTTTGCTTTGCAAACTTGTTCAAATAGCTCCACAAAGATATATGGTCATTGCTAGGTTCATACTTGTCTAGCTGCCTTGCTACAATAGGGATTCTAGATTGCCCCTTGCGTGATCCCTAATCCTGAGAGTAATGCGATGGCTGTTGCGCTCTGCTCAGTGGACGTATTGTCCATGAGCCACTTGGCTACGAGTTCACTCAATGATAAGTCAGCCTCTGCTGCTCATTCTCTCTCTGCATTTGGCCCTGCTTTGGCTGCAGCAGCCAAGCCTAGCACACGCTCGGCCTCGTACATGTCTACATCTTGTTGAAGTTTCCTAGCCTTCTGCTCGTGGTTATAGGCAATTATGCTCTCTAGTGCTTTTCTAATCGCATTTCTTTCCTCTTCTAGTCTTGCTACCACTTCCTCTACTGGTCTGCCATGAACTACCATCCTAGTCAATAAGTCGTACTCATTGACTAACTCCTACACTAAGACTGGGAATTCTCCCAAGTCCATTCGGTCCTCTCCTTGTCCGCCTCGTGATCCTAACATTGCTCCCGCTTCTAGCTCCACAAGGTCATCGATCAATTTGAGTAGCTCCGACAACGTCCGATCCTCTATGTTGTCGCCTTCTGGATCTTCGTGTCCTCTTAAGGTCCTACTGATGGGGCTCTTAGGCACCCAACTATGTTTTGGGATCTTCTCCTAATAGTGGGTTTCTTGATTTTATTATATCTCCTGATGAGTTTATTGTTATTGAAAGCAGTTGTCAATCTTATTCACAAGTTGTGCTTTGTGCTTTCTAGTGCTCAGTGCAAAAATAGGCTTTTTCTTTTCTTGTAGTGCATCTTCGGTGATAAAATCAAAAGTGAGGTGCAGATGCAGGAAATGCTCAATGCAAACTCCACTCTTTCCCTCACGTTCGTAGCCTAATATGGCTCTATGCATAGGTTCTGGCTGATCTAAGGTCTTACTGAAAGTCCATGCTGCGTTCTCTATTCTGCTTCAGGGTTGGTTGGTTGGTTACCGAAAGTCAAGTCAAGTTCTAAATTTGGTCCGCTCAATGTCTAGCTATTTGGGATGAATCCTCAGTTATCATTTTTGGTCATTGGCTTCTAAGGGATAAATTGGGTTTCCAAGGGGGCCAGAGATATGAACAGGGTGGCCAGGACTGTCAAGCAAGTTCAAAAACCCTCTATTTTAAGTTCTGGTGAAGTGGTCCGATTTTGAGAATCGGACCATCCGATTGTGAAAATCGGATGGGCTGGTCTGATTGTGAAAATCAGATAGGATGGTCCGATTGTGAGACTCGGACAGGGTGGTCTGATTGTGAAAATCAGACAATCTGATTTCTACTTTGGTCCAATTTCGAGACTAGGACACGTGGTCCGATTTTGGCACTGGGTCCGATGGAATCAGATCGGACGGAGTGGTCCAATTCTCACAGTCAGACGGTCCGATTCTCGCAGTGGTCTGCCTCTCACATTGCCAATGCGCAATGCCTACCTTACGGGTGTAGTGAGCTTACCTTGATGCTCGATCGAGTTCCCTCCTCTCTCTTGCACTCTGGTAGCTCCACAATCCTTGCGGCAAGCTCAAGCAACCTCAAGCCCTCTCCGTCAAGCTCCATCCTCCATAGCTGTGCGAGAAAAGAGAAGAGAAGAGAAGAAGAGAAGATGTAGAGAGAAGATGGGGAGCTTCTTCTCCACGATCCCTCACTCTCACACACTCACTCCCTCACACTCCCTCAATCCCTCACTCAAGCACAAGCAAGAAGGCAAGAAACAAGAGAAGAAGAAGAAGAAGCTTTGGCCACACACAAGAATGAGCTTCTCATTCACTTTTCAACTTTATATACAAAACCCTAAATCCTTTTTGGGCGGTCATCCCCTTATCCCCTTTTTTACATGGCCGGCCGTGGCCTAGGCCCTCTTTTCCTATTTCCCACCGTTCTAACTTATCCCATTCCCAACTAGTGCATACAATTTGCACAGGAGTGAGGCTGGCACTCTTTTATAAGGATACAGGAGCGCTTTCACCATTAATGGTGCGCTTTAACTCTTTTCTTTTCTCGAGGCGATATTGAGGCCTTTTGGAGAGCTCGTCATTCAAATTTTTCAGGGTCTGACTTCCATCTGGGGCGCCTTTTTCTTCCTTTGTCCTGTGCCCTTTCGGTTATCTCCTTTTTCCATTTTCCCACTCCTTTGCTCCATTTTCTCGCTCCTCTGTGCTGCAGTAAACAAAAACAAAGAGAGGCTTTATTCTTGTTCTTTAATTTCTTCTTTTCTTGTTTGTTTTTTCTTATAATGATGTGCATTGAGGGAGAAAGAGAGGGAATGAGATAAGAAATGAGAGAGGGCGGAGAATGTGGTACATTGAGGGAGAACAATAGGAAACAAGAGAGGGAGAAGAAGAAAGAAAAAGGAAGAGAGAACAAGAGAGAGAGAGAGAGAGAGAGAGAGAATAAACATGAAAGATAGCAAAGAAATGGAAAAAGAGAGAGAGGGAGAGGGAGGGAGAGAGGAGAATGAGTGAGAAAACATAAGTTGGTGGAGAGAAACAAAGAGAGGGGCAACAAAGAAAGAGAGAGAGAGAAAGAAATATAGAAAATAAGAGAGGGAGAAGAAGAAAGTAAGAGAAAGAGAGAAATGGTTGTCGCATCTGTTATACTCTCATGTTCTAAAACTGTTGAGCAATATATGAAAGGTAGGATGGTGGATGATGTAGTAGTAGTAGTAGTAGTAGTAGTAGTAGTAGTAGTAGTAGTAGTAGTAGTAGTAGTAGTAGTAGTAGTAGTAGTAGTAGTAGTAGTAGTAGTAGTAGTAGTAGTAGTAGTAGTAGTAGTAGTAGTAGTAGTAGTAGTAGTAGTAGTAGTAGTAGTAGTAGTAGTAGTAGTAGTAGTAGTAGTAGTAGTAGTAGTAGTAGTAGTAGTAGTAGTAGTAGTAGTAGTAGTAGTAGTAGTAGTAGTAGTAGTAGTAGTAGTAGTAGTAGTAGTAGTAGTAGTAGTAGTAGTAGTAGTAGTAGTAGTAGTAGTAGTAGTAGTAGTAGTAGTAGTAGTAGTAGTAGTAGAAGAAGAAGAGAGAGAGAGAGAGAGAGAGGTTTTGTTAAAGGTGCACCTTGGGTGTGTTTGATACTTTGGGAAGGCCTGGAAGGGCTATGTCTTCAAGCCCAGTAAAGCAAAAGAGAGATTAGACTTAGAGGTGAATGGATGGTTTTCTTGACATGCTTTGTGCTACCTCCTCCTACGCTCTGCATATCGAGTCACACACAAAGGAAAAAAGCTGGCGAGGTCTGGTGTAATACCATGGAATGGGGATTGACGTAGGATAGCTAGTTTCTCGCCCCCATGCATAGCATATTAGACTTTACATATTGTAGGCCCGCCCGTAAGGGGTGGATAGAAACAAAGAGAGGGGCAACAAAGAAAGAGAGAGAGAGAAAGAAAGATAGAAAATAAGAGGGGGAGAAGAAGAAAGGAAGAGGAAGAGAGAACAAGAAAGAGAGAATAAACATGAAAGACAAATAAAACATGAAAGAGAAAGGGGAGAGAACATAACATGAAGAGTGCAAAGAAATGTGCAAAGAAAGGGGGAGAAAGAAAGAAAGGGGAAGAAACCCAAGACTTTAGTTGATGTTAATTTTGTTGAGTTACAAGAGAAAAAATACCTTCTCAAACAATTTAAGAAAGAAAAAGAGAATGAGAACAAAAACAAATTGTTTGTCGTAACGTAGACCAAATGGAAAACGATGAAGGTTGTGATGTTCAAGATCATGAGGCGTATCTTAATCAGCGTGTTCCATGTCCTTGCTCTCAATGCAAGCTAGAAATTAAACAAAAATGTTGATTGTCTATAGAACATGTATGTCGCTTCAGTGAGTTTCAATCGGAGATCATTGATCAGGTGATCTCAAACTTTGAGCAAATGGTAAGAAAAATGTATATCAATTATGCATTGTATTCACAAACTAATTGAATATCATATACAAAAACATTGGATGTGGCCATAAAATTTATTACAGGGAGGTGATGTCTCATCCCGAGGAGTGCACCTATTGCGGCTAGTTAGAAGAGTTCGTGGGCGTCCGATGGATGGAGTGCTTGAGCCAATCCACCACTTGGAAGGCACTACCCAGTCTATACCATCAATACTAGAGGAGATATGCAACCTTTCAGAATTTCCTACAATCTTGGAGCCTGAGATGGAGGCAATGATCAATGCATTGATGCCCATGGATGCCAAGATATCTGATCCGCTTAGAGAGGAAGCATCCATACCATTATATGATGGGTGTCGAGTATCTCACCTAAAGATGTTGCTTGCACTCCTAAGTGTGAAAGAAAAATACGGGTGGAGCGATACAAGTGTGATCGAGTTATTCAGGTATCTTCTACGTAGGCTTCATTGATTTCTTTTTGGCACCATTATAAAAAAAAATTGTACTTTTTCAAGGTATTTTATGATTTCTTTTCAGGTTACTAGAATATTATATATTACCACTTGCAAATACCATACCTGAGTCTCATAATGATGTGCGATATGTTTTACGAAAGCTTGGCATGGAATACAATAGCATCCATGCATGTGTCAAGGATTATGTGATGTTTCGAGGAGAATATGAGACTATGGAGACATGTCCAAAGTGTGGTGCTCACAGGTATTGATAGGACTTGCAAGGACAAACCATCCCTTAAAAAGTTCTTAGACACTTTCCACTTATCCCCCGTATATATCACATATTTCGTACATCAAGCTTGGCGAGCTTGACAACGTAGCATGCTCAGAATAGATCCAAAAATGGAGTCCAATGAATATCAGCGGCTTCACGTGCATGGAGCTACATTGACTCTACCTTTCCAAGCTTTGTACAAGAGCCAATGAATCTTCGGCTCGGTGTTGCTATGGATAGTGTGAACCCATTCGGTCTCCACTCAACTTTTTATAGTGTGTGGCTTCTAGTCCTTGTCAACTATAACATCCCACCATGTTTTTCTACAAAGAAAGAACACCTGATCCTTAGCTTGCTCGTTCATGGCCGCTACAAAGTCAAGAATATGGATGTCTATCTCCGTCCATTAGTCGATGAGCTTAAGATTTTGTGGGAGGAGGGGGTCGACGTAGAAGATATGAGCAAACATGATGGTCGACCATCCACTAATATATGAGCCATTCTCATGTGGACCATGTATGAGTTTCCAGATTTTGAGTGCTCAGGTAAGTAGGCTTTTGTTCTCATTGATAATAGCTATCATAGCTCATTCAAGTTTGTATTCACAGGATAAAGGTGTTGGGACACGTTTGATGACCTCAGGTTATCATGCATGTCCATTGTGTGAGCTACAGTTAGAATCTCGAAGGTCATGAACCATGAAGAAGATGGTATATCAAGGAAACATCACTTTCTTGTCAGAGAGTCATGAACTGAGGGAAGTTTTTGTTGGACGACTTCCAGCACGAATGAATGCCCAAAGCTTGTACAAGCTGAAAATGGTCCACACGGAGTAGCATCCAAATGGAATGCATCGCTTCTCAGTTTTCTACGAGTTTCCCTATTGTACCCACTTATAGATCAACCACTTGTTGGATTCCATGCATATTTTCAAGAATGTGGGCAACTTACTATGGGGCCACATCACAAGAAAGAGAGACACTACAGGGGTACGAATGGATTTAAAGGAGGTAGGCAAGATGGAGGTACTTTGGCTGCAGTCGAGTGCTAATGGTCGCTTGTAACTACCTCATGCTCCTTGGGTTTTGTCCACTAAAGAAGAGTGCTTTGTGAAGAAAATTATCAGGTCTATCCGCACTCCAACAGGTATGATGCGTTCTCTCAAGTCGTGTTTTCTAAAGATGATCAATTATCAGGGCTAAAATCTCATGATTGGCATAAGATATGTTAGGTTTGTACTATGAATGGATTATAAGTGGCGTGCTTATTTTTCTATTTGGAGTGTAGTCATTGTTCATAATGCTTCTTCATTTGTGGTAGTTTGTACTATCGATCACAATCGCAGGATGCCTTACTCCAGAAATACAGAAGGTGATTTACACGTTAAAATTAGTGCAATGGATCTCACAGAAGGAGATCAAGACAACCTCTATTGAATTCGTAAGGCCGCGAGTAGTGGAAATAATTTGTCTCTTTGAGAAGTACCTGCCCAGCAGCATGCTCACGATACAAATCCATCTCTTAGTGCCTCTTGTAGAAAAACTGGAGATTGCTGGACCTATCCATACACGATAAATGTTCTTCTTGGAATGCTTCATGAAAACCCTGAAAGGCTTTGTGCAACAATAAGCGTGGCCAAAAGGTAGCATGGTTGAAGGTTGGTTGGTGTTTGAGGCATTAGTGCATAATTCACAGTGGCTACCAATGGTTTGGCTACCAATGGTGGACTCAAACAAGAGTATGCTATGGTCGTTGAAGGACGATGATAGATTGACAAGAGATGTGGTGGTTGAAAATGGGTTAGAAAAAAGGATGGATGCTGCAATGGAGGAGAAAGTGAATCGGTGAATCATTTTTGTATGTTGCACCATTCTTCCATGGAGACGTGGCTCACTAGATACGAGCAAGCTAGGAAAGATTGGGAAGAAGGGCGATCTGAATTTCAACGTAGTACGCGCCATCGACCAATTCAATATCCCGAGGGCATGGAGGAGATGCCACAATTTATGTCAATGGGATAGTTATATGAAGCTTTGCAGCCTCGCACGAAGAGATGTTCTCAACTGAGGAGCGAAAATTCTTGAGGGGATGTAGTCCAAAGGTGACTGCATGTTTTATAAGCTATCATATTTAGTCCAAACACTGTTGTAGATGAGATGGAGCATTTTGGGAACTTGCAAAGTATTATCATGGTGGATTATCGTAGCTTCTTCATGATCCTATTTGATGTGTAGTGGTTCAAAGTGGTACTGGAAGGAGCCGGGGCAACTGTTCAAGGAGGTCCATCTGGATTTCTCAAAATAGATTCTGAAAAAAGATATACAGATTTGCGCAACACATTTGTATTGCCGAACCATTGTGAATAGGTGCATGAACTTATATTTTTTTAACTTTTATTACGACATGATATATGTCACAAATGTTAAATCTCTCTTGTATGGGATTTTGAATATGTAATTTTCTATCCAAACCCCGACAACCTCGATGGTGGTATGTTGCATCTTTATCTCCCCGAAGTACGAGAGTATATGATGAAAGCAAATTTCCCAACATAGATGAGGATAGTATGCAGATAGAGGGCCAATATTGCAAGGGGTGGAGGCTGTTCAAAGCTTGGAGCATGTAGAGGAGGCAGAATCAAGTAACAATGATGGAAAGACAGGAGCCAAGAATTCTTTGAGAAAGAGGTGGACTCATCCTTTTGTGGTGACCTTTCTATCAACCTTCCAGTGTATGTGGAGTTCTATCAAGAGATTGACATGGGACCATAGGCTTTGTTATACTTGGAACATCCACCTACTCAATTCGTCAATGAATTGCTTATAAGGGTACTCTAGAATATGCATTTAAGTAAGATCATTTTTTAAGAGTTATATTACTGTGCTTTGCTTGAATCTTTATATTGATTATGCTAACATCAATTTTTGTATGTGCAAGTGGCCTTTGTGGAAATTTGGACAGCATGATGAGTCAAGGGATGAGCGATGAGGAGCTACATGAGATCTTTACGTGTATGTCTTCTAATTAGATGGCTCGATTTAGAGATATGGCGGACCAGGAGCTGTATCGGACACCATTAGGCTATTCCATTAGATTTACTTTGGCACGCTCTGATACTTTGGTTTGGATTAGACTACGTCGACACTCCAAACTTGGGTCGGATGGAGGAAGTCGTTCTGGGGGATGTTGCAGCGGAGACGTGGATGTGGTGAGTCCATGATCTCGGCCCGCGGTCGGCGGCTCGAGATACAAGTACTACTCCTTACTCTCGTGTAGATTCAAGAGAGGGTGGCTCATGTGGTTGTTGTGAATGTACCGATGTAGTATCTATGTCTCATCGTTCTATTGGAGTTACGTCACCTGTGAGATTTGTCACACCTATGGGGACGTCTACTCCAGCCACTACAGCTTTTGATCAAATCCCTCTGCAGGTGGTATTGTTATGGATGCTACTTCGAGAGATACCACCTCTGTGGGTACACCAAATGTATAGGGGTCTCCTGGATATGCCTAGAAGTGTGGTCGTAGGTGGGAGAGGACACATATTAGACATACCCCAAAGGGGTATGGATACCTTGTAGGTGATAGGATAGGAGCCATCATCATGAATGATGAGGGAAGGAGGGTGATGGCTCGTATGAGAGACTTGTGCCAACAAGTTTTTTGGCACAATGTCTTGGATCATTGGAAGAATAAACCGGAGGGGAGTAAGGACTACATAGTAGCATCCTTGCACGAGGAGTTTTCGATACCCATTGCAACAAATATGTTTTCCACAAGCTGGATGATGGAGTGCATGCATGCGTATATGTCACATAGATGATCAGACGCATGCAAGGCACTTAAGAGTGGGGCCTCAAAGCCCGAGTGGCTAGATGCAAGTGACTGGCATCGAATCAGGGAGGAGGCTATAGATTCTCCAGGATGTTGGAGACAATAGTACGAGGCAGCAAGGGCACGACTGGAGGTAGGAGTGGTCCATCATGTTGGGAGTGGCAGCCACATGACTTATCTCGAGGACTTTGTAAGTTTTTACTTTGTTCTTGTCACTTAATTTTTTGCAATATCGCTTATACTGACAATCATGTTTCTAACAGTTGTACTTTTTTTTCTTTGCAGTACTCCATTACAAAGCGTGATCCCACTGACCTAGAGACTCGATATGTAGTGAGACATGGTCTCACTGCAATGATCGATAGATCGTATGCATGCAGTGGCGCAGTAAGTCACTCATCTTTCTTGTCTATAGTTATTAATTTTAATTAAAATGCAATGTTGTATGGTGGACTGATGTGTAGTTGTTTCTTTTTTTGCAGAGTCCCCGTTTGATGCTCCTTTGTGGCGGGATGAGCTTTTTGTAAAGTTCTACATTTCTCTTCGCGTGAACTAACCCTTTTAATGGATAATTTTGATAAATGCCTATGATAATGCAATTTTTTTTAATTATTCCCCTCCCCAAACCGACTGTCGTGGTGGAAGGGGAGGGGAATAGAATGAATGACAAAGCTCCTTGGTGGACCTCGGCGCTTCCAGCCGCCATGCACAACGACAGGGAGAGAGGGAGGACTCCCTTCCCTCTCCCTATAAAAACCCCCACTCAAGGGAAGGTCGGGGAGGAGGGAGAGGACGACGTGCCAAGACCTCACCGTGAGATGGGGGAGGAGGGGAGTACGCTGTCTTGATGCCTGACAGAGGAGCTGAAGTCGAAAGAGAAAGAGAGGGAGGCTGCTGCTATGTCTCGAATGCCCTGGGAGGAGCCGCTGCCATCGTCGACCAGAGAGGCCTTCAAACCCCCCCTTCCCACATGGGAGTTTAGAAGCTTCCTAGGGGGGGAAGCTTCTAAGGGTCTTAAGCCCCCTTTCACCCCCGTGGCCCAAAACTTCCCAAGGCCCCCTTTTTTATGCATTTTCAAACCCCCCTAGTTTTAACTATTTTAAGGGCGTTTCATCCCTTCTTGGGCCTCACCAAATTCTCCCTACCTCCCCCCCCCCCGGTGCTAAAATCAATAATCCTTTATCTTGGGCCGTATAAAACCCTTTCACCCCCAATTTTGCCTTTCGAAAACCTTTCACCCCCCTCCCCCCCTTGTGTCTAAAGCATTATTTGCCTTCTTCCATGGGTGGTGGAACCCTGTATCTAAACCCTTAAGCCCCTGTCTGTGTGACAGATTGAAAATCCCCGTGTGAAAAATCCCTTATCTCCCTTCCCTTGTGACATATCGAAGACCCCCTCATGTTTTAAGCTCATAAGGTTTCTTTTTTTTTTTCCTTAGCCTTCCCATGTTTCTATGGGCTTCAAGAACCGCATGGTTTATAAAATTCCTTAAGCCTTTCTCTTGGACTTAGGGATTACTTCCCATTTCTCCCGTGGTTAAAACCCTTAGCCGTTCCTTACTCTTTTCAAAATACCTTTGGTACTTTGACTATTTTTTTCCCCTACTCGAAAAAAGAGAAGAAAAGTATTGAGGTGCAAGGGAGCAACGGTGGAAGTTCGAAAAGGAGTGTAAAACTGCTTCCACGTCCGAAGGACTACAATTGCGATGCCTCCTAAGAAAGTCCAAGGCGCAGTTGCAAGAGGGTCATCTCCCGGTATCCATGTGGATATCTCACCTCAAACCCAGGTTTTTCCTTCTTAATTTTTATTTTATATCGTTGTAATTTAACCATGCAAGGTTAGTTGTTAGAAATAGGATATATTTTGTCCTAGTCATTCACGACAAAATACATCTAATGGAACATGCAAAATAAATAAAGTATAAACGTACTTTTTTTCAAATAGCTTTATGTATGGAAATGAATTATGAGATAGATTATTACCCATTAAAGTAATATACTTCGGTTAAGCCTAAAGGTATAAAACTGTATCTCGTACTATTAGCCCCTATTTTTTTACAATGAATCATCATGAAAAGTGCAAATCATGATAGGACTCTTACGATGCATAAACTCTATGAAATTATCGTTGCTAACTGCATAACTTAGCAAGAAAAAGGTTGCTTATTTAGCATGAGTTTTGTTCGCAAAGAAAAGGGAAGATTAGTTAGAATTAACCTAACCTCAAATCGATAAAGTTTAGGATTGAAAAATTAGTTGACACATAGATAACAAATCATGTGGAAGTAATCTCGAAATTACCTTCTAGAGTTAACCAAGTTGATATAAACTTAAAAATACCTAGGCTGCGAAATATTCATTGGGAATGAGTTAAATTCCTTAAATACTTGTCCACATTCCCTGAATGTAGGGTCAGTAAATTGTAATCGTAAAAGGAATTAGGATTTGTCCATGAGAATTCTTACAAAAAAAATAAAGCTAGGAAACCCTAGGTCTAACAACGTCAACTTAAAGAACCTGAAACGAATTGTTTCGTGACTCCATTATCACATAGTACAATGCGGGACTTGCAAGCAAGTACGGAGTCATATGGTCTTGTAATTGAATCACAAGAAGAAAGGCCAAATTCTCGCAACAAGGATGGCGGATCCTTACGCAAGTTATCTTGCAAGAGGATGTATATTTTGATATCCTTCTTGAGTAAGGAAGATTAATTGGAGATTAAAGACCAGAAACTGAAGTACCCAATGAACTTTAAGGTTTGACCAAGTTCGATTAATAGGGTACACCCTAAACCAGAATACAGGAGATCTTGCCAAGTTGCAAGTCATCCCAGATCGAGTGCTGGATGCATTCGAAAGGAAGGATTCATTCCTTTACAGTTTGACAACAACAAAAACGATCAATGGAAATCTTTGTGCTTGCTACAGATTTTACAGCACTGTTTGACTTTGTTTGACCAATGAATTAAAAGATAAATGAATATCTATACTTCAGGTTGAAGGCCTGAAGGGAGAGGCAGCTTCAGTTACCCCCGACTGCCTGCCTGACCCTAACCAAGGGGGTTGTTGACCGCGCTGGGAACGTGGACCGAACCCGCCGTGAGAGGTCTCTCCGTTGAGCGCTACTTGGAGCAAGAGGATGCTTCGGTGCCAGGGGGGGATCTGGTCGTAAATCCCTCGCCTTCCGAGTCCTGCACAAGAGGCTAACGTGACTCGGGATTGGATCTCGAGGCCCACATACTAGTCTATGGGCGGAAACTTGGAATAGTGATCCCTGTGGATTATTGGATAGCCTTCGGGCAGATTATGGATAAGCCTACGGGCGGAACTCTTTGTATTTCAAAGATAAATATGATGACCTGTTAATAAAGAACTTGTCTGATATTGTTTTTCTATGTCAAGCGATAAGATTACGTGAAGAAACTAGTGCCTAACGGGTTAATTAAAGAAGCTGGTTGTTACATGTCCAACTAATGTGTTAGATAAGTAAATAACTAAAACAACCTGAGGAAAGTGTGGAGGATGAGCCATAGGTCCGTCCTACGGATGGGTGGTCCCGGTTGGTCGGAAACTTTTCTCAAATCAGGAGTAACAACAGGATGATCGTCAAAGGACACGAACAACAAAAGCGTTGACCTAGAGTTATGATTTAACCCGATTTACACTGTTTTAGGGAACGGAATGGGACTATGCCTTATGGCAGAGAGATTGAGCTTTGCATCCCTCTCATTTCCCATTCTCCTTGAACCAAGTGCAGCATGAATCCGCTTCGGAACTAGCATTTCTACATAAAGTAGTTCGCTTGGGTCCGACGCTAGTTGCTGTTAGGAAATGACCGATCAGGAAAACCCTAATTCAGGTCGATCCTAAGTGGGAGCGGTCGGAATACTTCCGCTACGTGGCAGATGTGGAAAGCCCTAGATCGCAGACCCCGTAACATTCCATGGGAGTACCGGGCGGAGCTTTCTAGACATCCTTTCCGATGGACTGCTAAGATGTGTCCTGGATGACTAGTGGACACGTTACACTTTCGGATAACGATGATCTATAGCTCGCGCTTGGATCGGTGGAGTGCATATCCTTTTCTTTTTTGGTCCTATGATTTATGTAGTCATTTGCTATGCACTAGGTTATTATCATCCTTTGTATCTTGCCATGATTCCATGAACGCTTTCATTAAGCGATATTGTATTTATTTTATGTATCAGTATTGTGGATTCAAGTACACTTTGCCTTAATTTTGATGACCATTGTACACTTTACTATAACCCTTTTGTATGGCCCAAATACAGCACATAGTGCTACATGTAGCACTGCCACAAATTTTTTTTCTCTATAATCATCGCTATTAGTGTCACAAATCTACCTGCACATATTGCTATTATCATCACAGTTTGCATTGCAAATGCGACACAAATAATGATGCAAATAGTCATACAAA
Source organism: Lygodium microphyllum (assembly GCF_053477565.2). Classification (NCBI taxonomy): domain Eukaryota; kingdom Viridiplantae; phylum Streptophyta; class Polypodiopsida; order Schizaeales; family Lygodiaceae; genus Lygodium; species Lygodium microphyllum. The sequence continues at coordinate 3,876,223 of NC_141146.1, read as the reverse complement.
TAGCGACACTGATAGCGACGGTTCTATGGCATCGCTAATACCGATGTATTTAGCAACGACGGGAGCAATTTTTTTTGTGAACATTTTCATCGCTTTGAACATCGGTATGAGGCCTATATCTTGTAGTGGTTGTTATGGGGTGCATCTCATAATGCATATTCTATTAGTACTTCCTTTATATGCCCATTAAAGTTTTCCATTATCATTCACTTCATTCAATAATGGTAAAACATATTAAAATTTATTAAAAAGTAACCATTTTAAATCAAGGAAGATTAATTTAGCTTATATAATCAATATAAATCTATTATTACATAATTTACAATTAAAAAAATTTTATATGAATAAGTTCAGTTATAAACAAATTAATCTAATAGTTAAATTTTATTATCTTTTAAGAAATTAATTAAATTAGTAAATGAATATTTAGAAAAATTAAAACACTTAAGTCTTAATTCTATACCTTTGTTTAAATAATTAAAATTTTATTTTTTGAAATTATGAGACTCTTAAGTGAACCTTTCTGTTTGAACTACCATTATATAGTCAAGAAAAATTAGTATTTTTGTAGCATTATAGGTAGAAAATTATTGTAAAAAATAATCTCTTTATGAAATATGTGCATCCCAGATATATTTTTCATAATTTAATAAAATATGGCTAATAATTATTAGCTTTTATATTTTCTTCTTTCCCAAGTAAATAAAAAATTAATTGAGATACCTTGGTACTAAAAATATGCACACATGTGTATGGTCTAAACTCAAGTTGTGAGTTGATTATTATTTGAATTGAAATGACTAGAATTCCATTGGAAATTTTATCTTAATCCTTGTTTGGAAAATACTATTTGCTCAATTGTTTTTTGTGATTGATTTTGATTCCTCACGATGGGTGAGAACCAATTGGTCTCTAGTCAAATGTTATAATCTTAAACTTGGTCCTTTGATAGGGAAGGAAACCTATAAGCCCAACATAGTTTACTGTTGGAAGGTCTGGGATGACTAGGGCGGCAGGGTGGTAGCCAATTTTGAGTTGGTTTTGCTCTTCAATGTGGTTATAGCTATGGAACTAATGTAAATATTACATTTTTAAAACAAATGTTTTTATATTCATATTTAAGAATGTGACAATGAACCCTGTGTAGAGAGAAATTAAGGAACTCATTTTCATGTGCTTCATAGTGTGACTAGCATGATTGCTTAGATAACTAAAACATACGATAAAAATTGGAATCAGATGGATAGTCCTCCTAATAAGACTTTCCTATGACTAGGTAGACCCAATTAGCTTCATGGCTTCACCCAAAACTTGGGAGAGGGTCCTAATTGTGACCGTCCTACGGTCGGTGGTTCCTCGAATTGGTCGAATACCATTTTAGGGGGCAGATGCCTTATGGGAAAATTAGGGAGTTGATGCTCAACTCTCCCTCATTTCTCATTCTCATTGAACCAAGTGTAGTGCTTGCTTGCCTCGAGTATTTAATGATCTGCACAATGGTAAATGTTTTAGCTCAATTCTAGAATGACACTAGAGATCATAGTTGTGTTATTAGGAAAGTATATGCCGATCCTCGTGGAACGATCTTGGATGCTTTACTTGTGAGGTAGAACTAGGGAACACCTAGTCGCATAATTCCACAGGCTCATGAGTGGCACGAATGGTGGTGGCTAGGATCGAATCCCTAGATGACTATCAAACTACTCTCCTTATAATTTAGGGTCAAGAATGTCTCAAATTTTCCTGATGATTATATGGACTATACCAATAATACCCACAATACTCTCCATTGATACCCAATCCACAAGGTTTGATGGATATATAACTATTCATAAACACAAAGTTCAAATAAGTAGCAGTACAAGAATGTGACATATATGTGTTAGATATGATCAATGCCCCACCCTCATTAGGTACTACCAATGATCCATGGTGCTCAAAGTTGTAAGGCCCCCATTATGAGGAGAAGCCAAGTGTGAGCCCGGACATTGGTGGAGTCCTGACTTGTATATCAGATGAGGTCTATGTGACCGGATGGCAAAAAGGTGACCATTGTGGGTCTAATCTTTGGGTTAGACAGAGTGGTTAAGCTGGTAGCAACTCGAGGCACATTGCATTGAGTTGCGTAGTAAGGGAGTTAAAAGGGGCCCCTATTGTGGGGTCCGGGGGCCGCGGAAGCGGCCCCTGGCTGGGGGGTCCCAGGGGGGCCAGCGGCCCCCCTGGCGGGGGTCCGGGGGCAGCGCCCCCGGCCCAATGGTAAAGGGAATATTCCCTGGAATATTCCCTGGCCGACTAGTGGAGGCTCATATGGTAGGTCGGTCAGCAGGCCGACCTAACGACCTACGCGGGCTATAAAAGCTAAACCCCTTCGCAGCCATCTTACACTCATCTTTCACCCAGTTAGAGTTGTTGTTCCAGCTAGCCTTAAGCTCTTCGCCTATCTTCTGTCTAGATCGCCATCTAAGCTTCACTCAGTGGAAGCGCACGGGTGGACAGAGCCATCTTTGTATCAGTTGTTTGGAGTTAAAGAATTTTACTGATTCTCCTCTTATCTGTTGTGTACTCTCTATCTCTTTCTCAGATTCTGTTCGCTGCGCCGTGTAATATTTTACATGGTATCAGAGCCCAGGGGGCTCTAGAGATCGGAGAGCGTGCAAGAGGCAAAGGCTTCAACAGCAAAGAGAAACGATGTCGACTCCGGGAAGCAGTTCTGGCGCATCAGGAAGCGGTGCAGGAGGTGGTGCTGCTGTACCGGCTATTCAAACATTGAGGATTCGTCCACCAACCTTCAGCGAAGGCAAGTTAGATGGTACAAACTACACCTTGTGGAAGTTCAAAATTACAACTATCCTTGATTCTTATGAGCTTCTGGAGACTGTGCTGGGGACTGACGCAGAACCACAGCCTACCCCCGACCCATCAAATCCTAGTGTGATGATTCCTCCGAATGCAGATCTTCTACGAGCTTGGAAACGAAGGAATGCAGATGCATTGTGTGCCTTAGTTACAAGCTGTTCTGACAGTGTTTTGACTCTGATTCAGCATACAACCAAAGCGTCAGAGGCTTGGAATGTACTAAGGAGTCAGTATGAAACACGAAACCAAACAAGGATTCAAAACTTGGAGAATCAACTAGCAGCGGAGAAGTTTGCTGAAGGAGAGACGGTTGAAGCATTCATCACTCGGATTAAGAATCTGCGCGACCAAATGGCTGGCGCTGGGATACAAAAGACTAGCGAAGAGCTAGCTCGGAGGTGTCTTCGGATTTGTCCACAAAAGTTTGATGGACTAGTAACTGCCCTTAATACTCAGGTGAGACCTCAAGCTTTGACTTTTGAGGAGTTTTGTGCATTATTAATGGAGGAGGAGTTGAGGCTGAAAGCCCGAGAAGGAAGCAACAATGGAGATGCTGCATTCTCTGCCAATGCAAAAGGCAAAGGTGTTTCCTCCACCAAAAATGATGGTGACAAAAAGAAAAAGGGCGGCAAGAAGAAGTTTCAAGGAGAGTGCTTCTACTGTAAGAAGAAAGGACATGCAATTGCAGATTGTCGTGTCAAGAAGGCAGATGAAAAGAATGGTACCCTTAAAACTAAAGGGAAAGAGATAGCCAATACGGCTGAAGCAGAGTTGGAATTATTCATGGCGACCATTGAGGAAGTGTGCTCCTCGGCGCAAGAAGAATCTACCACTGACTCTTGGGTGTTGGATAGTGGGGCCTCCCGTCACATGACCAACAAGAAAGGTCTATACAGTTCTATGCAGCCTCTACAAGAATCCATCACTGTGACGGTTGGAAATGATGCTAAATGCCCTGCTGCGGGCACAGGTACTATTTCTTTTGTTGCTGCAAATGGTGAAGTCAAAAAGCTTTCAAATGTGTTGTATGTTCCCGAAATCAGGAGAAATCTCTTATCAGTTGCTGCCATAACTGATCTTGGTCATGAAGTGAGGTTCAAGAAGACAGGTGCAGAAATTATTGATAGTGCTGGTACAATTGTTGGCAAAGGAGAAAGAAGGAACAACCTGTATGAGCTAAGTGCTCTTACAGCCACCGCTGGAGTGGGCACAAGTAAGCTTTGGCATGAAAGGTTTGGACACATCGGATTTGCAGTATTGAAGGAGATGCAAAAGCAAGGTATGGTTGCTCACCTACCTACAATAACTGAATTGAAGGAACCATGTGAAGCTTGTATGATGGGCAAGCAACAAAGAAAGGCATTTCCACAAGAAAGCAAGAATAGAGCACATGCTCCTCTAGAGTTGGTGCATGCTGACTTGTGTGGTAAGATGCCTACACAGGCCTTGGGGGGATCTTCTTATTTTATGTTGATTGTCGACGACTACAGTAGGAAGATGTGGGTGTACTTCCTTCGTGATAAGGCTCAAGCTTTTGGTAAGTTTAAAGAATGGCTAATACTTGTTGAGAATGAAATAGGGAAAAGTGTGAAGAAATTTAGAACAGATGGTGGTGGTGAGTTCAACTCAAAGGAGTTTGAAGGCTTTTGCAAGAGCAAAGGGATCAAGCGTCAATTGACGACGCCTCACACACCTCAGCAGAATGGTGTTGTGGAACGCAGGAATCGTACCATTGTGGAGATGGCAAGATGCATGCTAAAGGGCAAGGGATTGCCTAACCATTTTTGGGCTGAAGCTGTTAATACTGCAGTCTACATTCTAAATCGGAGCTACACAAAGGCTCTCAAGGGAAAAACACCTCATGAGGCTTACACTGGTAAGAAACCATCTGTTTCACATTTCAGAATTTTTGGATGTGAATGTTATGCACATGTTCCAGATGAGAAGAGAAACAAGTTACAACCAAAAAGCAGAAAATGTATCTTCTTGGGTTATAGTGATGAGCAGAAGGCTTACAAGTTATATGACCAAGAGGCAAAGAAGATCATCGCGAGCCGTGATGTGGTGTTCAAGGAGGAGCCGCATACAGTGGAGGAGGAGAAGGCAAGGTCTTCCACTTTATCATCAAGCGAAGAAGTAGTCCACTATGAACCTGTCCCGAGAGCTATCCCTATCCTTAAGGAGGAGGAAGCATCATCTTCAGATGATGAGGAAAAAGTTCACCAACCTGACATCACCCCACCGGAAAAGCCATTGCCGCGCTGGGTGAAGCAGCTCTATGACCACAATAATCCTAGGCCTGCATCTGTTGAGGAGAAGGCAGACGGACCAAGGAGGTCTCAGAGAATAGAGGAGCAAAGGAGGGCTTCTGCTCACATAGTCAACATGGCCTTGATGGTTGAGATTATGAGAGAAGTAAAGGAGCCAACTGACTTAGAAGAAGCACTTGCAGATCCATCATGGAAGGCTGCTATGCAGGCGGAGTATGACAGCATAATGAAGAATGACACTTGGGAGCTAGTGGATCGGCCAGCAAAGCGGAAGATTATTGGCACCAAGTGGATCTGGAAGGTAAAGTACAAGGCTGATGGTACCTTAGAAAAGTACAAAGCTAGACTGGTTGCCCAAGGATTTTCACAAGTTGAAGGGTTTGATTTTCAAGAGTCATTTGCCCCAACTGCCAGAATGACCACTATTCGCACGGTACTTGCAGTGGCTGCCCACAAGAAGTGGCCAGTGTACCAAATGGATGTTAAGTCAGCGTTCTTAAATGGTGACCTCAAGGAGGAGGTGTACGTGGCTCAGCCACCAGGGTTTGAGGCCCCCCATTCTGAGAACAAAGTGTGTAAACTGAAGAAGGCATTGTATGGGCTGAAACAAGCCCCTAGAGCATGGTACCAGCGGATAGATAGGTTCTTTTTAAACCTAAACTTCAAAAGATGTGCCTCAGATGCTAACTTGTATGTTTACAGGGATGGTAAAAAGTCTGTAGTGATTGTCCTATATGTGGACGACCTTCTTATTACAGGTGACTATGAAGATATGATCAACCAAACTCGAAAGGCTTTGAGTTCTGAGTTTGAAATGACAGACTTGGGCTTGCTGCACTATTGTTTGGGGATTGAAGTCTGGCAAGAGCCAGGAAAGATCTTCATCTCTCAGAAGAAGTATGCATGGGAGATCTTGAAGGCATTTGGCATGACCGAGTGCAAGGAGATAGCTACACCTATGGAGGTGAATGCAAAGTTATCCGTCGAGGATACATCAGCATTAGCAGACATTGGGAGGTATAGGAGGTTGGTCGGCAGTCTGATCTACTTGTGTAACACCAGACCAGATATCAGTTTTGCTGTTGGTGTTTTGAGCAGGTTCTCAAACAAACCTCATGAGAGTCATTGGAAGGCTGGGATGCGGGTGCTCAGATACTTGAAGAAAACTCTTGACTATGGTATCACATACAGTTTCGGAACTTCTCTTGTGGGGAACTGTGACTCAGATTGGGCAGGAGACATTGATTCCAGGAAGTCAGTTTCTGGTTATTGTTTCTCTTTGGGTTCAGGAATTTTCTCTTGGATTAGTAAGAAGCAACCAACAGTGGCATTGTCTTCTACCGAAGCAGAGTACAAGGCAGCTTGTTTTGCTGCATGTGAGGCCGTATGGTTGAGAAGGATTCTATGGCATATGGGAGTGCAGGATGAAGAACCAACTGTGCTGAGATGTGACAATCAGAGTTGCATCGCCATTGCCAAAAATCCAGTGTTTCATGCACGCACCAAACATATAGAGATCCAGTATCACTATGTGCGTGATTTGATGGAGGATGGGATAGTGGAATTGGTCTACTGTCCAACAGAGGAGAATGGAGCAGATATCTTCACCAAAGCACTTACGAAGGATCTGCTTCAAGTTCATCTTCAGAGACTCGGCATTGGGCCGAGGAGATAGTTCACCTATGGGTGGACATTGAGGGGGGGTGTTAGATATGATCAATGCCCCACCCTCATTAGGTACTACCAATGATCCATGGTGCTCAAAGTTGTAAGGCCCCCATTATGAGGAGAAGCCAAGTGTGAGCCCGGACATTGGTGGAGTCCTGACTTGTATATCAGATGAGGTCTATGTGACCGGATGGCAAAAAGGTGACCATTGTGGGTCTAATCTTTGGGTTAGACAGAGTGGTTAAGCTGGTAGCAACTCGAGGCACATTGCATTGAGTTGCGTAGTAAGGGAGTTAAAAGGGGCCCCTATTGTGGGGTCCGGGGGCCGCGGAAGCGGCCCCTGGCTGGGGGGTCCCAGGGGGGCCAGCGGCCCCCCTGGCGGGGGTCCGGGGGCAGCGCCCCCGGCCCAATGGTAAAGGGAATATTCCCTGGAATATTCCCTGGCCGACTAGTGGAGGCTCATATGGTAGGTCGGTCAGCAGGCCGACCTAACGACCTACGCGGGCTATAAAAGCTAAACCCCTTCGCAGCCATCTTACACTCATCTTTCACCCAGTCAGAGTTGTTGTTCCAGCTAGCCTTAAGCTCTTCGCCTATCTTCTGTCTAGATCGCCATCTAAGCTTCACTCAGTGGAAGCGCACGGGTGGACAGAGCCATCTTTGTATCAGTTGTTTGGAGTTAAAGAATTTTACTGATTCTCCTCTTATCTGTTGTGTACTCTCTATCTCTTTCTCAGATTCTGTTCGCTGCGCCGTGTAATATTTTACAATATGATCAAAGTTATAGAATAAAATACAATTTAGCATGTGCAGTAGAGTATTGAATAGTTGTTATCGTAGGCGCATCTCGTAATCCATGCCTACCATATTAGCCATTCAAAAGTCTTTCTCCAACAAAGATTGTGATAGAGATCCACCTATAGTTTTCTATCTCAAAACCATTATGCAATGTAACACTTCTAATAGAAAAGCATGGACATGTATGTCATAATGTACCTTAACAAGCACATTTATATGTACATCTATACATGCTTAGAATAACCACGTAAATAGATGTGCATATAGATATGCCCGTTAAAGCACATTTATGAGCACATCTATGCTTCCATTTCATTACAATGTATGTGAAAACATGTATATGTAACAACACTCTTGCCCACTCTTGGCACAAATAACATGGGTTAGGGCATCATGAAGCACTTGAATAGTTTCAAACATCATTGTGAATTGGCCAAGGTATGTAACCCAATGCTCACATTTGAAGGTCTTAGCATCCTTCAAAAGGCACTTCAAAAAGGGGGTTTAACCTTTAGAGGAACGACATAAATGAATTTCTCCATCAAAAGAATGACATAAGTTAGGATAACAATAATTATCTACTTTCCAATCTCTTTACTAGAAGTTAAGGTTTTAGTAAAGCCCTTCAAATTAAAGATTTTTGAGTCACCCTTCCAATTCTAGAGTAGCTAGTTTGAAAGTAACACGACCTCGAAAGAGGTTTTAACCCTTGGCGAGAAAGCCAAGGAGCTAAAAGGATTGTCATAGGACGAGTTAATGCCATACACACAAATGCTACTCGAAAATTACCATCATATGAAATTCTAGGCTCAACCCCCGAACAAAGGCGGGCAACGTTCAAACAGGCATATAATTTATTGGTCAAATCGGTTTGCTATTTCGAAGCGCTCGCAGCAGCCACCATCGCCCAAGTGACGTTTGTGGCTGCTGCCCAAGTGACGTTGAAAAACCAGGGATGAGAGACGCTCTCTCTCTCTCTCTCTCTCTCTCGCGTGTTTCTTCGTCTGCTCTGGTTCTTGAGCCTTGATGAACGATATTAAGCACCTGCCTACACGAACTGATCATCGTACATGGCTATTTCAAGCTGAGGTGACCGTTTTTCCCCTTCCGGCCTTGGAGTGTGTATTCACAGCCAAGTTGCTGCTCGCCGCGAGAATATTATATACACCTTCTATCGGGCAATTCACGTTGTATGTGTTGTAGTCATGTTGACACTGCATGTACTACGCAAGTTCTCTGAAAGGGTTGGCCGCGTGCATGTGCATGGCTCAACTCCACTGTCGGCGGATTTACTCACAATAGATAGATATATCATATAGCGAAGCGAACACTTGTTTTGTGTAGCGCTCGGGAATCGGGAGTCGTCAGGTCGAGGTACCCCTCCGAACTGTGGAAAGTTGACAAAGGACGCTCTCTCTCTCATATCATATATCTATAATCTCACACCTACTCTCTCAACTTCATGAATCGCCTTTTCCCTGACTGTACTTTGTGAGCCGTGTGCACTCTGCACACACACACACTCTCTCTCTCTCTCGCTACAAAGATCGAACTTGGGCGTAAGGCATTTCGAGAATTCCACTAGATAGCTTTGAATCCAAATGGGTGGATAGCTTCTTCTTCTTCTTCTTCTTCTTCTTCTTCTTCTTCTTCTCCTCTCTCTCTCTCTCTCTCTCTCTCTCTCTCTCTCTCTCTCCTTCCGGTTGTTTCTTAGCTTGTTAGATCACACAATTCAAACTCCTCTCCCGTTTACGTTGAGCACATGGGCATAAAATATGTTTTAGCTTGTTGGATGATAGATAGATCTTTGGATGCACATGTATTTGTGCCTCATTTGTGCAACCCAAAGTTTGAGCTAATGCAACCACATTATTCCACTCACCCCCAACCTTCAAGCAACTCGGCAACAATCCCATTGGGTGTGAATATATATATGCCACCAAGCAGGCGCCACCCAAAGTTTAAACTCATTTGATGTTCAAGTGGCCCACTAAATGATTGAACAACTCCAATCCTAGCAATCTCTAAGGTGATCTTAATGGGTTGACCTTGTCTTAGGAATGGCAATAATATGAAACATGTTTTATTTCATCGGAGTATAGAAGTAATTGAGGAAGTAATCCATAGTGAGTCCTCTGAAGCCACATGTAGCATTAAAAATGGTGCAAAATCTACGCATTTTGCATGAGTAAGAAGGATCTTGTAAGAGCCACAAGTTCTCTGGAGGATTGGTCCATTTAATCACTATGTATTGTGGATATGTGAGTTCTATCAAGGCTAACTCATATAAGTTTCCACTTTATAGCACTCCTCCAAAATTACTTCCATGCTATTTACCTATATAGTTGTACTTCATAGATTCTCACAGTATGAGAGGTATGCAATATTTCAATGAGAATAAGAATTGTATATTGTATACCAACTAGCCAAGCAAGATGAAACTTATAATTACCTTCAAATATTTGTTACGCATAATGGTTTTCTATCCACTTTGTATTGCCATTACCCATGTCGACATTAGCATTGTTATTTGAAATTGAGGCTATTTCTATAATTTCATAATATCTACATTCCTTGATTGTCAACTATATCAACATTGTTTTTAAAAGATATTAATCTTAGGTATTAACAAAGGAACTAGGATGTCTTTGCATTGATAACTTAATCTAACTTGAGGGACATCATTAGGAACTTCTTTAAGTAAAACTAGTCCATTTTGAGATTTTCCTACATTACCTTATTGAGGAATGTAAAAATGTTCAAACCCTTATTAGAACGTCTTTGCTAAATATACAACTAGTCCATAAACATCCTATGTCTATTGAATAAGAACTCTTAATTTCTTCAAGTTCTTCAAGTTATGAGTTCATATTAAAATATCATCAATGACTTTCTTTATATAGTAGCAAGTTTTAAATAGGTCATCACATATAATACCAGCACTAATTGGCCTTTATATATAAATATGTATACACATGCATGCACATGCATGTTCTTCTTTATCATGCAATTGTCTTTTAGTAGCAGACATACACCCATGCACACAAACACATTCTCTCTCTCTCTCTCTCTCTCTCTCTCTCTCTCTCTCCCCCTCTCTCTCTCTCTCTCTCTCTCTCTCTCTCTCTGTGCACACACACACAAATAATTGACTATATGTATAAAGATGACCATTAAATAAGTAAAAGTAACTATTAAGACAAGGTAGTTTGGAAGAGAACTTAGGAACCTCGTGACTCTTGATAATAGAAGGTTTTATTGTGACTGTTACAGAAGTGATAATATTGAATCCCCTAAAACTCTAGCAAGAGGTGAGGGCTAGAGGGGATCTAAGACCTTGATAAATCATCAAATTGATCTTATGAAAAATTAAAGCTCTAAGGAGGATACTAGACTCAACTATACATACTTCAGTAAACCCGAAGGTTGATTTTTCCTTAAGGGAGATAGACTTAGGCCTACGACAATTTCATGACAACTTAGATAAGTCAAGAATAACTTCATGCTTGAGGGAATGACACCTAGAATAAAGCTAAATACATGTATTTTATCTAAACAATTTCTTTGTGCATTAGAAAGGACTGTATGAATAGCTCTATATTCTAAATTATAGGTTATATTGACACTTGTTGAACTTTGGGAGATGCACACTATCCCTCTCCCAAGATTAACACATGTTGAACTTTGGGAGATGCATGCTAGCCCTCTTCTGAGATTAGCCTTGGAGCTCTTCATCAAGGAGTTGCTTGTTCAGTGTGGATACTAGGACCAGTATAGCAGATACGAGAGTCTCTTTGTAGGGATTGGGTGTTTGCTAGGAGGTACTAAGGAGCCAAGGGAGCTTCGGTAATAATTCCTTGAGCACGCTAGGACTATTCTAATCCCCTACAAGCTTGAGATAGGTCTCTTGAAAGGCTTCGATGCTATCTGGGGGTGGATTGGTGGTTTTGCCTTTGGGAACACTCTTATATATGGAATTAATTGATGTATAACACTACAAGAGAAAGGCCCTATAGACGCGCACTGTACACACAAAAAAGTGGGCGCGTTTATAAGCGCGTGTATCAACGCGTCTATTCACACTAGTATAAAGAACACATCTATATATCCACATTTATAAATGCACTTATAGATGCGAAAATAAACACACATATTTTTCATTTCTCATAAAGTCCCTGAATATGACCAAACCTCTTAACAGCTAGTATTTGTTTGAATAGGGCATGATTGGACGTATATACGATATAATTACACCTGGATCATAAGCTAGGACATGATATACATGTATAGGATCATACATACATGATATACATGTATATACGATATGATATACATGTATAGGGCATATACATGCATAGGACATGATATACATTACCAACTTTACTTCTTTCCGAGTATTACAAATATACATCCAATATTTCAAATCTAATTATATATATGTGATTTCATGCCCTATATACATCCAATCATGCCCTATACAAATGTGATTGGATAGGGCATGATGATTGGATGTATATACGACATAATTATCATAGAAGTGATTGATATATGCACATGTTGCATCTATTGCACACTTAACCTAGCCATGGTTAAAACTTATAGATCAAAGGTTGACTTGTGCATTTGCAATATCTATATATATATATATATATATATATATATATATATATATATATATATATATATATATAGTGCCTATTGATGAAGAGGTGTACCCAAGGAGGTAGCCAACAGATCAAGAACTTGAATTGCATGTAAAAGAGGTCGTCTACTATGGGGGTCAAACACAACTATCGAGGCAGACACAACACACCAAGGGAGGAAGTTTCAGACCACATCTTGAGGATTCCCACTAAGCACTTAGCTATTTTGGACTGCAGGGTATTGCTACCTTTTTCATAGTTAGTTTTCCAAGGTAGTGTACCGTGTTCAAAATGCCATATGATAAAACTCCAGCCAATCCGTATCTTTTTAACTTCAACATGATACTGAACAGGAAAACCTCCACCATAAAAAACTACAAGATATAGCATGTACCAATTCATTATATATATATATATATATATATATAGAGAGAGAGAGAGAAAGAGAATTGATCAATACACTCACATGTCTCATTTGTTGTGCACTTAACCTAGTCATGCATGCCAATTCATAGCATGAGTAGATTGATGTAAATCAGTTGCCTTGTGCATGTGCAAGCTATTCCAATCATGTCAAGGTGCACTTATAGCTCACATATAATTTTAGATAAGGTGGACCACATGTAGCCAATGTGCACATGTCCTCTTTTCATCATCTTTAGCCAGTGTGTCCACTTGTTGGTGACTAAAATAGATCACTGTAAGGATACTTTGCAATACCAACAAGCCAACTACAGATCTCTTATCTATGAAATGTATAAGTAAATTAACTTGGTTAATTTGATGAGGTCAAGTTTTCCTTCCATGGACAGTGTGGTTGGCTACATTCTACTTCAAGGTTATAGGAACTTACAGAAGTCAATGGAGCATCCTAAAAATGACGATACTCTAATTACTATATCAAGTCACTTCATGTACATATCTTTGATTGATTGATGGATAATATGCCTTTCTCTATCTCTTTCGTATACACCTTCATTGCATTATCTCTCTCTAGCTAAAAACCATTCGTGCTTTATCCACCTATTGATACTTGCATGCAATTGTAAGTGGGATGGTCTAGTAAGTCACCAATATGTGCCAATTGACTTGCCAATGTGTTATCTCTTATCCTCAAGCTTTGTTATATATGCCACCACATAGGTCAATTGATTCCCTAAATGCATGCATTGATACTTACAACATGGAGGCAAACATTTTGATATTGAAAGACTAGGAAAGTCATATCATGTTGATCCAAAAATAACCAAAAGCTAGCATCTCATCAGTTTAATTGTTCCTGCGCATCTGTAAGCACGTGTAATAGGTATTATCTGCGCATATACACGCGCAATTACATGTGCTTACAGACACACCACGCAGGTATAGAAAAAATTTAAAAAACGTTGTGGCTTTCTTTTCAAATCTGTGCTTTCCTACGTTTTTTGTGCGTTTTCTGTAGTTCGAGCTCGACATCACTACTCATGTCTATCTATCACTTCATGAAGACAATGAGGCAAGGAAATAAGAGTAAAAAGAGGACAGGAGGAAAGAAGAGCCAAAGAGTAAAGAACAAGAGCCAAACAGCAAGGAAGAGAAGAAGACTCAAGCAACTTACCAAGGGAAGGGAGAAGGAGGACAAGGAGCTTGCAACCTAGCCGCCACCCATTGGAACAAGCAACGAAGGTGAGTTCTTCTTCTCTCTCTCAATCTTGTTTGCTTTCTCTGTCTATTTGTCTCTCTCTTCACATGCTGGATCCTGTCATCTATGGAGATTTTTTTGCACGTTTTTTAACCAAGTTTGAAAAGAAATGGTCCGACTGTGTGCGTCTGTCAGCGTGTCCAGATGACAGTGTAGACGCAGGTATAGACGCGAAAATAGATGCGCTGACAGACGCACACATAGATGCAGATATAGATGCAGCATGTAATATGTTTTATCTGCATAGGGTAATATGATTTTTCTTGTGTAGATGCGGAATCCTGGATCCTCCAGCACTCCATTCAACAAGGAGCAATTCATGGGGGAGATGACCAATTATCTTGGTCACCCTCCCACTGCAGAGGAGGTTTTCAGTGTGATGTCAGGAACACCTATCACATCTTTGCCTACACAAGGATCAGCTGAGGTACATGGATCGGCCGAAGCACATGCATCTGCAGAAGCAGGTGTATCGAGTGAGGTAGAGGGTAGTGCCTGTCGAGGGAGGAGGGAGAGTCCTGCGGGAGGACGTGGAGGTCGAGGGCTTTGTGGGGGTTGCCTAGGTGGTGGCTCTCGATCACCCTCACCGAAAAATGAGAGAGATGAGCCTCCACAAATGTACTACTCTGTCACTGATGTTGGTGATATCTTGCATGACTGTGAGGGGAGGGAAGTGATAGCCTACTTGAGGAGTGTCGTGCATGCCACATACAAAGATTACATGATTCCCTTCAAGCACCAAAAAAATGGTTTGTGGCAAGAGGTGATGTGGGCAGTACATAGAAGGTACCCTAATCCCGAGAATTCATGATTCTCAGATGATTGGGAATGGTCAAAGGTGAGAGATGCGCTTCATAACAAGAGGTCTCACCTTATGACGCGTGGCAAGGAGTCACTGCGGAGACAAGAGCAGGGGCGCCCTAGATATGGCCAACCACCCAATTGCCACCGCAAGGAGTGGAAAAAGGCCAAGAAGAGAGCAGCGGAGAAAATGACAAGTCGCCAGCATGCAGAGGTGCAATGTATCTAGATGGCAACCATGGGATCGTCGCATTATGGATCGGGTGGCAGGGAGTCATGGGAGGCTGAGTTTGTAAGTATTATTTGATTTCTTTTTTAAATTAAATTTTGTAATTTGTTTCATTTCATTATGTAGTGTGTTTTCATACGTTGTATGTTCAAATTGTTTTGTAGTATCATATCGTTGGTAGGATGCCTACTCCTAGAGAGGTAGGCTACCATCGAGGTCATAACCAAGCGTCCACTTGCAGCATTTCTACGAGGAGGGACTCATCACGGAGGAGCAATATAATCACGCCATGAGAATTCCACCACCAGAAGAGGTATGTTTTATTTTTTACATGAAAAGTATAGATAACTCTAATTTATTGTTTGTAATGGTATTTATATACCTTAATCCTTTGTGTAGGCGAACCCTGATGCAGTTGAGGATAGCGAAGGGGGGACTAGCAGTAGCGGTGGTGGTAGCGATGATGATGCCTCTTCTGAGGAGATATAGAGAAGCCGCATGCATGCATGCCTCCCTTTGGCTTGTAATTTTCATTTTTGATATGTATTACTTTCAGCTAGTGCTTGCGACCATGACCATGCTTGAGGTCACAAGCACTAGAATTCATAATGTAGAAACGTCTCATCTATATATATGAAATTTCGTGTTCTACATACATTGTTTTGTTTTCAGTATCCAATCTTCGAAATAATCTTTCTCTGTTTTCCCTAAGCATACAATTTGATGTTGATGGGGGAAAAAAACCAGAGAGCATGTGGCTTGCCCTGCAATTTAGACGCGCTGATAGACGCGCAAAACAGAGGTATTGCAAGCCACATGCTCTCTAGTTTTTTTTTTCATACCTCTGTTTTGCGCGTTTATCAGCGCGTTTAAATTGCAGGATAAATGCGTGTTTATTCTCGTCAAAAACTTGCAGAGTAAACGCTTTTTTAGACGCGTAGATACACGCGTGTATAGACGCACAATATGAATATATCCACTTTTTTATAAATATGATTATATATTTACGTAGCGTGTCAATACGCGCGTCTATATGCGCGTCTAAGTGGGTGTGTAACTCTGACTATAAGCGTGCTTTTAGACGCGATACTATAGATGCAAAAGTAGATGCAGTAATAAACGCACCCGACTTTTTTTTTCACAGTTCAAATATTGCGTCTACAAGCGCGTCTATGAAGCCTTTTTGTTGAGTGTAAGGCAATTTTTATTCAACTTAAAATAAAGGTTGTCTTTTAGAAATGATGGTTTCCCATTGCTTTCATGTTTGTGTTAGATTACATGAATGAACCTTGTTTAACAAGTTTCATTAAGAAAGCTATTTGTATATTTTAAAAAAATATGGTAACTAATTCAAAACTAAGCAAACCCCATCAAAAAATAGAAAATTACACTCAAATCTTAGTCACTCTAACCAATCAACACCTCTAGGATTTTCTTAACCCAAGATTGATCACACCCACTCTAGATAAGCATTCATACTGGCTATGTCCTTGAATAGGAAACCACGTTAAAGCAAACTACAAATTCTTTCCATCTCTCAAAGGTAGCTCCTCCTTAAAGATCTTCTTACCACATAGTAGTGTATCATCCAATAAATTTATGTTTAGCTTTTGAAGAAGTGTGTTTTAAAAAGAGAGAGATCAAACTGATTTGAATACTTCCACCATGTAGATTCCATCTTATTGCATTAACTGCTCATAAAAATCAACTCCCCATTAGCAAGAAGATGGCATCAATGTTGTAGCCACAAGCAAGCTAGATGGGTTCTTAAGTTCTTGCTCAAGGTAAAAGTTTATTATACCAAAAACAAATGGATATGGTTATCAAACGTCTGATATACCACACCCACAACATCCTAACTGCCTAAGGTCAAAAGGACCCAATTGCCACAATAAAAAAGGAAAGCATAGTAGCTACCAACACTGAGCTTGCATCTAAACTAGTCTACAAAAGGAAAAAAGCACAATTGTTAGCAATTTACCTCATAAAGTGTCCACACTTTGAACTCTATCAAAAAAAATGTAGGGAGTAGCAGACCACTCTCTTGCCCACATAAAATTGCCCCATCATTGCACTAGTTGCCATTGAGTGTTGCCAGTGTTGTACCCCACCCTAAACCTCAAATTAATCAAAAATAGGTAGTTACAAGAATCTCATCTAACTCTAGCGACATGCTTACCATACCTCAAATCTTGAAAAAATTCAATCATCTATTCCTATCAACCAAGCCAACCCATCAAAGCTAAATCCACCCCCAGGCCTATGACCTTCTTATAAGAGGCAATCCCTCTTAGAACTAGTTACTTTCATGGCTAGGATACTAGTGACAATATTATCGCATGTTCAAAGGTTAGCAAACATCTTCACTTGTTTTTTTGTAGCTATGAGTGGCTTGATCTACGCCTATTAGGCAAGAATACTATAAAGGATGTGAAATCTCTATGTTGCTCATGAGAGGAATTTGAATTCATATTTCTTAATTCCTCTTCAATCAATAATGAGCTCATCACAATCCAAATCTCACAAGAGCAAGCCTTAAAATGATGCTTGATTACCTCCTTTAAATGTAGCTACCTTGAGATAATACTTGAGGATCTCACCAATATCAACCATCAAGCACAATTCAAGTTTTTGTTTTTATAGTGATGGTTTATCTTACGAGCATAATGGTAATGAGTGGGCTACCAAATCATGACCAACACCAAATAACGTTGCTCCATAAAGACATTTGAGTATGATCCCACTTATGTCACCTCAGTCTGGTTTTAGATCCATGCCTTAATTTGTGATGACAGAACATTAGAAGATAATGTCATGCTATACCTATACATGGGCCAAATCCCTAGTGAGAAAGAGTTGCACATTGCCAGTCGAATAAGTTCATGCAACTTCCTCACCAATTTGGACCTACACCACCCATGTTGGCATATGACCACAAGATATGTATCATTCTGTTGCATTTAAATACAACCCTCACTTCTATGATTGGCTATTAAAAATATAGCTAGGTATTCCTTTGTATATAATTAAGTGTTGATGCACACCAATGCGAGTCACAAGCACACATTGTGTCACCTTTTCCATCACTTTCTTTGCTTAATTTTAGGAGTTCTTACAATCACTTAGGAGAGGTAGGGACTTTGCAATCGTCTTACTTAAGTGTAAATTGTTTTGGTTTCATTAGTATAAGTTTTCATAATGATGTATAAACGTAGTTTTCTTACATTCTCACTACAAAGTGTTGTTAGGATTTTACACATGGCATGCCAAATAGAAAAAGTTATACAAGAAAAGACATGCAAGCCACTAATTCCATTTACTAAGGAAAAGTAGGTGGAGTACAAGGTGAGAATGGAGGTCAAGGGGTACCATCACCTGCTATACTGGTAGATTTACAACCTAACAGAAGTGGTAATCAAGAATCCTGATTCTAGATAGCTAGAATCAATGTGGGTTAAACATCTACATGGAAAAATTCGAATGAAAGTTCAAATATGAAAAATAAATGAAATTCCTCATGATCTATGACCTTCGAAAACATAATCGGGTAGTCATGGTAAATGATAACAATGGTCAACAATAGGTGGAAATCTTTCTCATTTTAGAGGTGTTCCATAACGCCTTCTTCGACCTACTGAACAAAAAGGAAAAGAGACCAAAAAGGGACATATATGCAATGCTAGGGTTGGAAAAATGGAATATGATGAGATAGGATAAGATCGGTGGGATATTCCATGCCCTACTGTGAGAATCTGAAAAAGATTCAATATACACTTTGTTCTTTGGTAGCAACTAGTATAATTCATGATGAGCATGATCCAAGTGCTAATGCTAGAAAGTGTGGTCACATGGACAAATGGGTAATAAGAATCTCAATCCCTTTGTTATAAAGACCATTCATGATGTAGCAACAACACTTGGACATAATGCACAAGACTCTAAAAGATCAAGACCCATGTTGCTAAAAAGTAGAGAAACAAAGAGGAAAGAAGTAACCAAAGCCACATTAATAGGATTTAGAGGTGTGTTAGCAGCATATAGGAGGTCATCAAGGATCCATAGGTAGGAGAGAAACAAAAATCCCAAAACCCCCCAAGCATATCAACATTAGAGGTGTCATCCATATATGTAGGAATATCAGAGCATGAATAGTCCCAAGAGACCTAGGCGAATAAGAAATCATGATACTATATTGTTGAAAGCATGGGAAATTGCAAGACGGCTCATAATAACTACACAAATCCCAAAACTTGACAAGCAACCCAATAGTAAAGTATAATTCCAAATCCCCATGTAAAGCCCAACTAGAGAAGAGGAAGTGACTCAAGCAAAGCTCATATGAGCTATTTTGCAGGCTTGGAGCGACCAACAAAATTGAGGAGAAAAATTTCCTTGGTCTATGACACATTAGTCTAGAAACATCGCAGCAACAACTAGAAATGCAATAAAAATAGACCAAATTAGCCACCTCTAAGAAATAAGGAATGGCAAAGTCCATCATTATAGTGGTCGCCAAATGAGGAAAGGCCATGTTTGAAGAATATAAGTAATTAGAAAGAGCCAAGCAAGAATTAAGGAAGGAAGAAGAGGAATAGAGGCTAAAGAGGAGAAGAAGGAGGAATGACTTAGAAACAAGAAGATGAGGGCATAGACCTAGCCATTAGAAGGTTAGATTAGCAATCCTCAAGAGTGAAAGAACTAGAATTAATGAGCCTCAATCTAGGAAGCTCATTAGAAGTAAGTATCAGTGTAGTAGGACCTTCAACAAGACCACCACTCATAGGCAAAGGCAAGGCTCCCACACTAGAAGGAACCCTTCCCCTAGTTATGGCAACCACACTTCCTATCTTAGAAAATACCATAGATGATTTAGCTAGAAGAAAGCTAGAGAGTATGGTCTACAAGCTTGCAATGCAAGATGCTGCATTGTATCAAGTGAGATCAAAAGAGATTACAACCACAACCACCAAGTGATTAGTAATTATAGATGACGAGTCTAGTCGAGAAGCACCAAAAAATGCCAAAAAAGAAAGGATCCTCAACTTCCATGCCTATTATTACACTAATCCTAGCACAGGGCTTTGAAGAACTATTGAAAGAGCTAGAAGAGCAAAGGATAAGTTGGATGATGGGAGAAAGATATCATTAGTCGCATTGGAGAGGCAAAAGAAAGATGATGTAGCATATTGAAAATAGAAGACCAAAGAAGTCCTCCATCTAAAGAAATAATTGGCAATGCTAAAAGGGAGCAATGATAAAGGAAATGGACATTAAGAGTTATGAGGGAAATGCAAGGTTGAAAAATAAATTCAAGTGTAGCTCTAGAGTCAGTGTACCCAAGCCATAAAGGAGAAGCCCAAGGTAGGCCCAAGGTAGAAGGAGAGCTAGAAGTGCTAAAAAGCTACAAAGACAACTGACGAGAGATTTGGAAGAAGTAAAGAAGACAAGAAGGAAGGATTCATAGCATAAAACTAGATAGATTGTAAAGTTAGAGAATGAAATACAAAAAGCCACGGATAACTACAATCAACTCTAGAAGCAACTAAAATACAAACTGCAGCAAAGGAAAATATTGAGTCAAACTTTGAGGGAACATCAAACCACGCTAGAAGTCCTCACAAAGTAGAAAAACAAAGTGATAAAGTAAGCAAAGGAGAAGATGGAATAATGAAAGGATAGAAATCCCAATGCCATGTGAGACTTAGCCACTCACTTAGCTCAAATGGAGTGTGAATTTGCTGATTGAGAGCACTAGAGTAATAGAAGAGGTGATGCAGGCACAATAGCAAGCTTCACCAACACATCACTTGAAGCATGGGAGCCATGTGAGGAGGATAATGTGAACAATCTTAAGAGGTATCCTACCATGAATATAGGATGATGAAGAAAGAGTGAGTGATATACTAAAACTAAGGGAAGCTAGATTTTCAATAGAAAATCTAAGGTTCATTGGGATTATGGCCAATGAAGAACCCACTCGAATCATAGAAGAACCACCACCATTACCTGTTGCACATGAGCTAGATTGGAAACCAAAAGAACATAAGAAACTACCATCCCCACAACTAGAAACACTCATAAAAGCTAAAAGGGAACCCACTCCTTCAAAATGGCTTACAAAATCTATGCAAAGGAGGGAGAGACAAGAGAGAAGTAGAAGAAGGCCTATTAGTTGTGTCGTTCCCATTGAGAGGGGAGTGCATCTTAATCTATTGGGATAAGGAGATAAATGCATGGGAGCATTGGGAGACTCAAGAATTCCCCATGCAATTCTTTTGCAGCTTTTCCTTTACACTTAGAAAGTTATTGTGATGCTATAATGCAAAAGTTAGTCTAGCTATCCTTATGATTGGAAAAGAAATCATTGGAGAAAAAAACTAAAGACCTTGGAATATGGTAGAGAGAACCAATTGTCAACTACAAGGACAAAGTATTTGAGGTACCAACTCGGGTAAGTTACTTATGAATATATCTGTGCATCACGTTGGTTCAAAATTAGGTATTTTTAAAATCTAATTTTTATATATATTTTTATATACAGAAGGGTGTAATATAAAGGGGCTATTTATAGATTGAATAGAAAAGGGTTATGTTTTATTCAAGAAAATTTCACAAATAAGGATATTTATAAATAGCCCTTGAACGCACGTGATGTAGAGGATATACATATATTAACTTCCCCCAGGGTACCAAAGACCATGAAGGGCTATGTTTCCTAGCTAGCATGAACAAAGAATACCGTGGATGACAATATGAAAGCATGGGTAGCATTCTAAGTGTACTAACCTTTGAAAGGGGGATCCAAACTATATGCCTTATCCTAGAATACATGGAGTTGACTCAACCTAGTATCCAATATCAACACTAATAAGCTAGAAGAAACCCCCAAGTTTCCTAAGAATGACTTGATTCCCTATTTCAAATGGTTCGTGGAGGACTTCTCACATTGTTCGCACCTTGCTTTCTTCACCACTTACAACTACCTGAGGTTACTTCAATTCATCAATCAAAAGACAACATTAGAAGAAGAGGGTATATATCCACTCTTCTTTGACATAAATGCAATCAAAGATAGGTTTTCCATGGTGCGACTACTTCCTAAATCTACACTATTATTGTCATACTATGGTGATATATATATATAGCCAAATGTTGATTTCTTAAAGAAATATTTTATATATATATATAAAACAAAATCTTACTATTCTTTTAATAAAAAAGAGAAAGATGGTAAGAGAGAAAGAAGACAATTTATAAGGAAAGAGAGAGAGAGAGAGAGAGAGAGAGAGAGAGAGAGAGAGAGAGAGTGTGTGTGTGTGTAATATTTCCACCCAAAAATATTATAGAGCTTGACCCCCCGCACGCCCGCATAAAAGCTGTGCAAAGTCATCTCCCGCATCGACTTATGACAGTGGCTAAGTGGTTACCCCGCACACGCGATAAAAATCCCCATCCGCGATGTGCAATTAAGGCCGAGGCACGAAGACCGCAAGCTGCACAAGAACACCCTTCTTGGATAAGGGAAAATGGTTAATGGTGAAAATTTAGGCAATTTTTTAAACTAATTATCCCTTCCCCCAGCCGATGCATGGATGGAGGAGAGGTAGTGGGAGAAGGATGCGTAGAGGTGGAGTGCATGGGGAGAAGAGAGAAGCATGAGGGCTCCACGTGTGTGGAGTCTCCCCCCCCCCTTAGGCTATATGAACCCCCCCTGTGGCACAAGGGAGAGAAGAGGATCAGAGGAGGCTGCCGTGCTGAGGAACAAAGGGAGAGAAGGAAGAGCATCGTGAAGCTATACCGCAACCGCCGCAGAAAATTGCCGCCCTGTCGTGCCCAGTCTGCCAGGCCACTGCCCATACCACCGCCGTCTCATCATAATCCCCCCTTGTTTTCATCGTCATCTCCTCTCGCCAATCATTTCCCTTTCCCTCCCACGTCAATTCTACTGTAAAGGCAGAAGCTTCTAAGGATAAGGCCCATAAGCCTTGTGCACACGAATTTCTCCCCGGGTGCTTATAACCCACATTCATAAAGGGTATTCCTGCATAAGGGAGAAAGTAGGCAGACTTGGAGGCTGTTTTGCCAAAGCTCGGAGGAAGTTCGGGGATCGCGTAGAAGATCGTGGAGTTCAAGTCATCAGTGATGGCTCCAAAGCCAAAGTCACAAGGCGCTCCCGTAGAGGTCTCTTCCTCGAGCATATGCATGGACATTCCCATGAGCCCTCAAGCCCAGGTTCCACGTGTTTAATTCCACATAAAAGAAATGCTTTAAGCACGCTTAACTGCATAGGAATAATGCATTTACGCTTGTCATTAATTCATGTAGTAAAGATAAAAGTACATTTGAGAAATTTCTTTGAATGATAGACAAGGGTTGGTGCATGTCATGAAATTGGGTTGCATGCATTTCCAAAGTTATGAATGTAAATCACTTACTCATCTTATGAGCTTAGTCGCAAATTGCCCCTATCGTGCATTTCTAAAGTGACAAACCTAAACGCATATTTCTTAGGGTTAAAAGATGAAATTGTTAAGTGCATCTTTGATTGGCCGTGGAAGGAATAAGCGTATATTTCATTTAGGCAATAACTTCCCTGTTATGACTCTCATGAGAAAATTGTTAACGTCCATTGCACGGCATGAAAATGAAACCATGGACATTCCATGTTGCATGCGAAGGCGCTTGTAGAATGGATTAAGGTTGCATGTTACATATTTGTCATGCGTAAATTTCATTCATCAAAGCTATAGTTAGAAAAGGTTGCATGGCTTATCAAAGCATGAAATTCAATTGCATTAAAACAAAAGGTTGTAGGCATCATTCCTTGATGTAAATCCTTGTGGGTTTTATGTAATTTATTATCCAATTTGTCATTCGTCATGACTTTAGCAAGAAAAGGAAGGGTTATTGCTAACCTTATAGTGCATAGAAGTAATGAATCACATATTTACATGTAATGTGATGTCTTGCAACTATTTACACCTTTAGATCAAGTTTAGCATCTCTAAGAAAGAATTGTTCCTTGTCACAAGACAAGTAGACCAGTTTAGCTAAACCCCCTGTAATGTTATAACCCTCAAGGGATTCGTATAGCCATAACTAGTCGATACAATGAATATATCAAGTGCTAGCTAGGGCTTAGCGCATTAGAAATTTTGCCTAGTATCGTACTTGGACGCCGAGTCGAAACCCTCAAACCCAAAGGTTCTACCACATTCACAGAATGTTTGGGTTAATTGGACGCCCATGCAATCAACGATCTAGGGTTTCTACCCTAAGGATCGATCGACCTAATGCTAAAACTCGGATTGAGTTTGGAAACCCTAGCCCTAGTACAATTAAGGTTGGGTTGGGTAAGAAGACACCCCCAACCCTACATCTTAACTAAACATAATTCCTTGACCAGGAAACACCGTTCAATGGGCGAAATGATCCCATGAGTTAGGTGCGACACTTGTGCAACAGTTGCAACGTCGCATGGCTTTGTGGTTTAATCACAAGAGAGATTTTCCACTCCTTGGAACGAGGTTGGTAAGTTCTAGCGCAAGTCTAACTTGCAAGAGGATGAGTAGCCATCTTGCTACATCACCTTTCTTGGGCTGACTTGCTAAGTAAAGGGAAAGTTATGTATTGCCTGGTAAGCAAAGGATCAATC
The DNA here is from genome assembly GCF_053477565.2 of Lygodium microphyllum. Lineage (NCBI taxonomy): Eukaryota > Viridiplantae > Streptophyta > Polypodiopsida > Schizaeales > Lygodiaceae > Lygodium > Lygodium microphyllum. Next base: position 3,851,622 of record NC_141146.1, on the reverse strand, counting down.
AAGTTAGAGTGACATGGTCGCCAGGATTTACTATCTTGATTTATGAAACCTAAGGTGTTGGTTAATTTAGGTTGACAGGGTATGACCCTAACCCAAGGACAAAAGGGTAAACAAAAAAAGCTTGGGAATCTTGCCAAGTTGCAATTGATCCCGGATCGAATGCTGGATGCATTCGGAGAGAAGGATTCATTCCTTAGCAGTTGCCCAAATAAAACGACCACTGGATTGTTGATGCTAGTATAAGTTAGGAGCACTGTTTGTATTGTTTGCTCAAGGAACTAAAGATGGAAAGATAATTAATGCTTCAGGTTGAAGGCCTAAAGGGAGAGGCAGCATCAGTTACCCTCGATTGTCTGCCTGACCCTAACCAAGGGGGTTGTTAGCCGCACTGGGAACGTTGTCAAAGAGTTTTTTGTTCATAATATTATAAATCATAGAATTCTTATGTTTGCAGAATAACTTTATTAGGATTCACATGAGGAACTTTCATACATAATTCAGTCATTGTTTCCCAACAACCGACTTAGATATCACTTAGTTTTATAAGTTCTTTTGTAACCATCATATAATTTTCAGTTGTACCATGTATATTGACAAAAAGTAAGTCTATGGGAACCCACAACTTGACCAACTGGAGGTAATTGACAGTTTGCAGGCTAAGTCACATTGGTTCAAGAGGAAAATTTGGTTAGAAATCAAGAGAAGTGCCAAAAGTCCACTAGGTTTGTGTGGGACCTGAAATATGTCAAGAATCACGTGGTGGGGGGACTTGCTCCAGATGATACGCCGAACACACACAGAATGCACAAGGAGAAGCTCACTCAAGAGACAAGAAGAGAGATGGAGGCCAAAACGTTTTCTTGCTGATTTCTTCTTCTTCTTCCACACACTTTACAATGTACACAAAGTATAGATAAGATACAACATAAAGGAAAGTGGCCTACTAAGTCAAACAATGCATAACTGACTACACTAGTCGACTGGCGCTATAACTATGCTAGCTGTAAATAGGTGTAACAACCTGAATATAATAAGTAATGAGTTAGTGGCCATGTGTGAGTCATAATGACCACCGACGTGCTAAGTGTAGACGTGTGGACCCATCTAACCAGGCAGTCCATCATCAATGTCCACATGTATTGAGCTTGTCATCTCAACACTCCCCCTCAAGCTCAACTGCATCTCTGTGACTCCAAGTAAGCTTCGAAACTTTTGAAGCTTCTTTGTACCCAATGCCTTCATGAATATGTCAGCTATCTGATCCTGTGTGCTGACATACACCAAGTCAATCTCACTTGCTAGTACCTTCTCTCTCACAAAGTGGTAGTATACCTCAATATGTTTTGTCCTGGCATGGAACACAGGGTTCTTAGCCAACTGTATAATGCTCATGTTGTCATAATAAATGACAACTGGACCTTCCACCTGCACATCCAAATCAGCCAATAACTTTTGTAGCCATACTACCTCACATGCTGCAACAGCAACACCTCTATACTCAGCCTCTGTACTCAACAAAGAAACTGTAGATTGCTTTTTGCTACTACTCCAAGCAACTGCTGCACTACCAAGACAGAACATGTATCTGCTGGTAGATCTTCTATCAGACATACTACCAGCCCAATCTGCATTTGTGTATCCAAACACATGTACATCTGTACCTGCCTCATAGAAAAGTCCATAATGTAATGTGGACTTCACATATCTCAATATGCGTCTGACTGCATCCAAATGTGGCTTTCTAGGTACTTGCATAAACTGACTCACAAGACCAACAGCGTAGCTCAAGTCTGGCCTTGTAATGGTCATGTAGATCAAGCTCCCCACTATCCTCCTGAACATAGTAGGGTCTTTTATCTCATCCCCAACATCAGCACTCAACTTTACATTCTGATCCAATGGGACTGAAAGTGGTTTGCATGCTGTCATACCATACTTGGACAACATATCCAAGCCATACTGTCTTTGGGACAGCCATATACCATCATCACATCTGATCACCTCAATGCCAAGGAAGTACCTTAGCTCACCTAAATCCTTCATCTCAAACTTCTTCTTCAAAAAATCCTTGACTTCAGCAATCCCACTATCACTATCACCTGTAATAATCAAGTCATCCACATAGATAACTATAATGACCAAACCTGCATCTCCCTTTCTCACATAAAGTGAGTGATCAGCATCAGAAACATAAAAGCCAATATTGACAAGATACTCTCTGATCTTGTCAGACCATGCTCTAGGTGCTTGCTTGAGCCCATAGAGCGCCTTCTTCAACCTGCACACATATGTGGGATGCTCTAAATCTTCATAACCTGCTAGCTGATCCATATACACTTCTTCCTGCAAATCACCATGCAAGAAGCATTCTTCACATCCATTTGCTGCAACCTCCAACCTTTGGCTGCTGCCAAAGCAATCACACATCTGACAGTTGCCATCCTAGCAATTTGACTGAAAGTTTCATCATAATCTATGCCATGTGTCTAGGCATAGCCTTTTGCAACTAGCCTAGCTTTGTATCTACTAATAAAACCATCTGCATTGTGCTTAATCTTATAAACCCACTTACATCCAATAGCTTTCTTGCCCTTAGGCAATGATACTAGATCCCAAGTCTTATTGGCCTCCAATGCAGCCATCTCCTCATCCATTGCTGCATCCCAATGAGCATGACCAATAGCCTCCTCAAAACATGTGGGCTCAACATCCTCAACTAGTTTCACCATATAAGCATAATGGTGAGCCGCATAACCTTCAAAACCAAATCTTTTAACAGGGTATCTGACCCTGCTAGATCTGTGTATCACTGGATCACTCAATGGAGTCTTTGCATTAACGCGTGCTCTCTGCACACCTGGAGTCCTTACTGAAGGAATGCCAAGCTCATCATCCAAGCTCTTTGAGCCACTAGAGTCTCCATCAAGAACTGCATCAATGCCTTCTGACACTTTATTCTTTCCTTTGTCTTTACCTGTAGTACTACTAGATGCACCCGAGGATGTAGAGGTACTCCTTAGTCTCCCAGACCAAGGACTACCAGATGATGTCTCTAGTCCACTAAGAGTCCATGATTCTTGCTTTTCAGCCTGCACATGAGTGTCATAATCATCATCATCATCCAATGCATCACCACTAGATGCATACCAACTACTCATTTCATCAAAGATGACATCCCTGCTCACTCTGAACTTACATAAGACAGGGCTATAACAGCAATACCCTTTCTGCTCTAAAGAGTATCCAATAAAGACACACTTTTCAGCCTTTGGATCCAATTTCTTCCGCAACTCATCTGGCACATGAACATACGCAATGCAGCCAAACAGTTTCAAGTGTGAGATATCAGGGTTCTTACCTATAAAACATTCTTCGGGGGTCATACCATGAACTGCAGCTGTGGGAGTTCTGTTCATAATATAAACAGCAGTATGAACAGCTTCAGACAAAAAATGCTTAGGCATATTCTTTTCAGCCATCAAGGCACGTGCAACTTCTGCAATATATATCTTAACACTCTCCAAAAGAAAAAGGGAGAGGGAGAGAGAGAATGCACTCTCCCTCCCTCTCCCTCTCCCTCTCTTTCTCTCCTTCTCTCTCATTTCCTCTCCTAAACAAGCAAAAAAGAAAGTGATTTAAACCTTTAATAAGCAAAAGGGAGAGGGAGAGAGAGAATGCACTCTCCCTCCCTCTCCCTCTCCCTCTCCCTCTCGCTCTCTTTCTCTTTCTCTCCCTCTCTCATTTCCTTCCCCTCCCTCTCCCTCTCCCTCTCTCCCTCTCCCTCTCTTTCTCTCTTTCTCTCTCATTTCCTCTCCTAAACAAGTAAAAAAGAAAGTGATTTAAACATTAAACAAGCAAAAGGGAGAGGGAGAAAGAGAATGCACTCTCCCTCCCTCTCCCTCTCCCTCTCCCTCTCTTTCTCTTTCCCTCCCTCTCCCTCTCCCTCTCTTTCTCTTTCTCTCCCTCTCCCTCTCTATTTCCTTCCCCTCCCTCTCCCTCTCCCTCTCCCTCTCTCTCCCTCTCCCTCTCTTTCTCTCTTTCTCTCTCATTTCTTCTCCTAAACAAGCAAAAAGAAAGTGATTTAAACATTAAACAAGCAAAAGGGAGAGGGAGAGAGAGAATGCACTCTCCCTTCCTCTCCCTCTCCCTCTCCCTCTCTTTCTCTTTCTCTTTCTCTCCCTCTCTCATTTCCTCCCCCTCCCTCTCCCTCTCCCTCTCTTTCTCTTTATCTCCCTCTCCCTCTCTTTCTCTCTTTCTCTATTTCTCTCACATTTCCTTTTCTAAACAAGCAAAAAAGAAAGTGATTTAAACCTTAAACAAGCAAAAGGGAGAGGGAGAGAGAGAATGCACTCTCCCTCCCTCTCCCTCTCCCTCTCTTTCTCTTTCTCTCCCTCTCTCTCCCTCTCCCTCTCTTTCTCTCTCATTTCCTCTCCTAAACAAGCAAAAGAGAAAGTCATTTAAACCTTAAACAAGCAAAAGAAAGAGAGAGGGAGACTCACCGATGAGATATGGCGAGTGTGGGGCGGCTCCTCTTTGCGATGAAGGCTTCTCCTCTCCTTCGCAAACAACGGCGGCAGCGACGGTGGCAAGTCTTCTTCCTCTCCTTCTCTCATGACAGTCGCTCTCTCCCTCGCTCTCGCTCTCAAAATACACAAGCCGCAAACGCGAAATGAAACCACGATCAGTTTCGGCCCGCTTTTTTTCCCTATGGAGGGTGCCTAGCGACACAAATAGCGACGCCAATAGCGACGCCGCTACCCGCCGTCGCTAATCGGCGTCGCTACTAGCTCAAATCCTTGTAGTGAGATTTACAGCCTCTTAATAAAGTCACTATTAGAAATGTTGGTTCGGGGCCAATTGTTGATGAATTTGCTGAGGCTTCTGCAGTGTCAAAGAGTTTACTGTTCATGATATAAATCATGGAATTCTTATGAACACAGAAGAGTTTCACTGGAAGTTATATGAGATATTTGCACACAAAATTCAGGCATTGTTATCCAATAACCACCTTAGTTATACAAGTTCTTTTGTATTTAGCATATAAATTTTCAGTTATACCATGTACATTTATGAAAAATAAGTCTATGAGAATCTACAACTTGGACATCTGGAAGTAATTGACAGTCTACAGGATAAATCACATTAATTCAGGTACAAAAATATGGTCAGAACCCAAGAATGATGCCAAAAACTGTCAAAAGTCCACTAGGTCCACATGGGACCAAAAGTAACTGACTTAAGTGACCAGCAAGTGACCTAGGCTGGTCAAAAAGTGACCAGGGACTGAGCAGGGAGTAGCCCGCGGTTCTCGGTGCAAAATGCGGACTGCATTGTCTGAGGCAAACTGGAGAGAGCTGGAGCTATGATGCATGAAATGGAGCATGCAAACTGAAGATTAACAGGCCCAACTACTGAAGATGTAAACATGGTGAGAGATCCACTTCTCTGCTTCTTTGGTTTGATGAAAATGCATGCTGAAACAGTTTATAGAAGAGGGAAATCTGAGAGAAGAGTATTCAGCCTGCTCTTATGCACCAGTTCTCTCATCTTGTTTACCTTATTCTTGGTCCAATGAAGCCCGACTTGTACCCAAGTACTTGAGTGACTTTGGGGCAAGCAAAGGGTGAGGATATTGAAGACTTATGGACTGTTATGGGCTGAAATAACCAGTCATAAACAGGGCAGCCCACTGTTATGATCCATTTTTATGAGCAAACATGGGTTTTTTATGGTTGTAATGGAGGGAAATGACCTCTTTTCTTCAGGACATTGTTCATAGATGATCAAAAGTGCTTCTTCTTGAGTTTATGCACTCATTTTGAACTTGATTATGGGGTGGAATTTTCTATTTTAAAACAGGGCTGAAGCTAAAATTATACTTTTTCAATTCATTTCATGTATCTTTCGCTCAAATCTTGGATGCATTTGAATCTATCAACAATATACTTGTTCCAAAGGGTTGAAATCCATCTATGTACATGAAATAAATGCCATTAGAGCTTGCATTTGACATTCAGAAATGAATTGAGAATCTGAAAATATCCTTTATGATATGATGTATGTACCCTGAGGCATTTGAGGTAATCAAGTTAGTCTTATTCCTTCTATTCATGTATGCTAAGTACATAGTGAGAAGGCTTGATCTCTTCTTCCGTACCTAAATCATTTCTAAATCCCGGATCTTATTAAATCCCAATCCATTTTTCCTTTCCGAATCTTGAATCCTAAACTCTTCTTCTACACTAAAAGCCCCGGTGGTAGACCTTCAACTCTTAACGCAACGACAGTGGTAAACCCGACGTGAAGGTCCGCTGCGGAAGAAGAAGTCCAATGGGAGAATCATCAAGTTCGCGAGGAGATGCTTTGCAATAGTTGGTTCGTTTAATGCAAGAGAGCCAACAACAACAGCTGCAATTTCAGCAGCAGTTGCAATTGCAACAACTACGGAGACAAGAAGGAGAGCAGATTGATGCTGCTGCCATTAAGGCCTTAGAAGCAGTTGGGCATGAGCTCAAGCAATTTAATGAGTAAAATGTGTCCTCTTTTATCCACCTCTACACTGACAAGATGGTCTTCTTTGGAGTTCCTCAACATGCCTGGAGTCGTTACTTTGCCCGCCTGGCTGTGCATGGTCTCCAGGACCGAATTCATGGTCTTTCCCAAAAAGATGCTGGATGGACTGTGTTCAAGAAGGCTCTTCGAGAAGAATTTTTCCTTGAAGTTTCTAGCATTATGACAAAGAAAGTCTTCATCGAATGGGTCGAAAGGCCCAATAAGGGTCTAACTGCTACTGCTCTTCATCGAGAGTTTGAAAGCAAATTTGCCCAACTAGATCCCGATGACCAACAAGGTATGGAAAGTCAAAAGATTGAATTATTTTTAAAAGCTACAGATTCTTCTCTTCAGGAGAAATTGACTGACCAACTTGAAGACCTTGACTCTGAGTCGGGATTGAAGACTGCTTGGAGTGATGTCATTGAAGCAGTTAATATGATTGCTCGAAGAGAGCAATTGCGCCTAAGATGGGAATCAACCCCTATAACAACTGATTCTATGAAGGAGCCTGTTTTAGTTTCTCGACCTCCTGTCTCTATGGCCGAGCAATCAAGAAATTCTGTTGTTCCTTCTCCAAAGAAGGATGTCAAGGACGAGTTAATTAAAAGCATGCGGGATCTCCATCTTAATTTAACAAAAATTAATTCTAAAGTAGAAAGGCTTGATGTAAAAGTAGAAAAAAGGGGTGGGTCAACTGCCCAAAGGCCTGCACGAGAAGGCTTCAAAAGACCTTGTATTTGTTGTGATAGCCTTCAGCATGACAAGAGGGAGTGCGGTGCATTCCGTGAAGCTGAAGCACAAAAATTAGTCTTTTGGAAGGATGGTAAAATTCATGCAACCGAAACCCGGCTTCCTCTTGAGCCAAACTTTGCCAATGGTGGCATGAAGAAAAGATTGGAGGATTTGGCAAGAAGAACGACCTATGCAGCTGTTGATGCTGCAACTTATGGGTTGCAAATTGAGCCAACTAATGAAATTGTTAAAACATGTAAAACTAATGCAAAATCTAAAGTGTGGACGCAGGCCTTGGAACGCGTGGAGCAAGGCAAGGCGACTAAGGATGATTTAACCACTACCAGCCAATGTATTCGAGGAAGAACCGGATGGCCCGAGCCTGTGGATTCATTTTCAGCTTTTGCCCAGTTAGCTGAAATTAATAATCAAGAAGCCATGATAGAATAAAAGAGAAGAAGAGAAGAAGATGTTGCCGGTCCTTCCTCTTCAGGACCAACTAAACGCATAACAAGAAGTAAACCAGACCAACAGAAGGCTGCTAAAAATCTGCCACCACCAGAATTTGACATGGGAGAAGCCCCTCAAGCAAAGAAAATGGAAGGAAAAAGAAAAAGCAAACATCCCAGTTACAAGTTGCAGTCTGACATAGAGACTGCAACAGATCTTAAACGGATCCTAGAAGAAAGGATTCTTGGAAGCATAATTGAATTTACATTAGGTGAAATTCTCGGCATTGCAAAACAAGGATTTCATGATGTAATAATTGATGTAATTAAACGAAAAAGAAAATATGTTGGTGAGGAAACTGAAGAATCTGTACATGCTTTTTTGCAAGTACTTCATGTGTATTTGCAGGATGAAGAGAAGTTGAAAACCCAAGGGATTCGACTGGAGGCAATCAAAGAATTGATTGCGGCCATAGAAGCCAAAGAAGAAGACATTTATGAAGCAGAAGCTGAAGAAGCCATAATGGTGGAAACTTCTCAATCTAAAGTGCAGCCCATGCGTAAGAAAGAGACTCTTCTTCACAACATGCAAGAAGAAAGTGAAACTCACTTTATTCCAAGTAGTCACTATTCCCGTACCCATTGGGCAAGGGCGACTACTGAAATTGTTGTTAAAATCGGTGAGAAAGAAACTCCATGCATTGCCCTTATAGACCATGGTTCAGAAATTAATGTTATGTCAAGAAGTCTCTATGAGAATGGTGAATGGCCTATTGATGTGGACCCAGGGTGGCGCATGAAGGCAGCCAATAACTCTTTTGGCGATCTTTATGTAGCATGTCCTTATGTACAAGTTACTATTGGTAATGTAAAAGATGGATTTCATTTCTTTGTTCAAGATTCCTGCAGTTATCCAATCATTCTTGGACAACCATTTATTTCCGAGTCTCACTTAGAGACAAAGGCTCTTGATGATGGTTCATCATATGCTCAGATAAGAAGCAAGGATAATAATAAAGCTGTTCAATTCCTAACTGTTTGTGTTAATCACCATCGGAATAGGGATCAATTAAGAGATCATCCTGTTCCTCCTAATGCCCGAGAATATAAGGGTTTTCGGGTAGCACTGCTATAAGTGGAGGCTATGGCAGTGCATGATGTCACAAAAAATTGCCTCCACATATGAAGGAGGCAAGGCCAAAAGCTGATTTGCATGGTTTTTCTGCCAATGGTCTGGGCTATTATAAACAGACTTCAGCCATGAACAGGGCTGAAAGAAAGTATTTGAGTCATATGGAGCAAGAGCTGAAGCAAATTGATGTTTTACCTAAAGATGAAGAAATTTCAGGACTATTTTATGGGCTGAATTATAATGATACAATGGCTGAAATTTATACAGCTATTCATGCACAAAATCAAACTGAAAATCAGTCCATACAGGTATGTACATTGGATATATATGACATAATTCAAGAATTTGCAGATTATGAAGCTTTTGGACAGCCAGACAAGGATGAAGCAAGAGTAGAAACAAAGTATAAAACAGTTGATAAGAAGGTCAAGCCAATAGCTACTCCTCTTCCACCTGAAAGCGAAGTACTAGCAGAAAGGGTATACAAACAACCAAGCCTTCGTGATCCTAAAGATATTGGTCACCAATTTACAGCAGAAAGTCTACAAAAGCTGAAAATTGGTGAAGACTCTTTTTTTTTGCCGGGGCTAAAAAGCAAATCTTCATGCAGATGTTAAAGAACCATGGTAAAGCTTTTTCATTTCAGCCACATGAAATTGGTTGTGTGGATCCAAGCATTGTGGCACCAATGGTAATTTTTACGGTCCTACATGTACCTTGGAATCTTAAACCAATTCCAGTTCCAAGGGCTCATTTGCCTAAATTATTAGAGCTTTTAATTGAAAAGATTAAAATGCGAATATTGGAGCCATCTTCAGCTCCGTATTCCAACCGTTCGTTTATCGTACCTAAGAAGAATGGATCTTTACGATTCATTCAAGATTTACAACCCGTCAATAAAGTCACTATTAGAAATGTTGAATCAGGACCAATTGTGGATAAGTTTGCTAAAGCTTTTGCAGGTAGGGCAATCTATTCCATGGGAGACTTATATTCATGCTACAACAAATTTCAGCTTGCTTTGGAAAGCCATGACATTACCACAATGAAGACGCCTCTTGGCCTAGTTCGCATGTGTACTCTACTTCAAGGGGCTACAAATTCAGTAGCTCACATGATGAATGCTATGCATAAAGTATTGAGGGATTATATTCCTCAATTGACTCTTCCTTTTCTTGACGATATTCCAATCAAAGGATGTGAAATTCATGAGAAAAATGAAGAACTCAATGAACTTGGATGACGAAAGTTTGTCTTTGATCATATTAATGATTGTGCTCAGATCTTGTCTAAATTAGAAGAAGTTCATCTTACTCTTTCAGGAGCTAAATCTATTTTTGGAGTTGAAGAAGTCCTTATGGTCGGTCATATGTGTGGTCCATATGGCCGAAAGCCTTCTCCATCTAAAATAAATGCAATAAGCAAAATGCAAGAAGAATGTATAAATGTTTCAAAAGTGAGAAGATTTCTTGGTGCATGTGTCTTCTACCTTATTTGGATACCACATTTTGCCCATGTTGCTGAAAGTCTTTATAAGCTTCTAAGAAAGGGCCAAAGGTTTCTATGGACAAAAGAACACACTCAGGCTATTCGGAAACTCAAGAAAATGCTGACTTCAGCTCCCACTTTAAAGAGGGCTAACTACTCTAATGGACAGCCCATTATACTCACAGTAGACACAAGTCCTATAGGAACAGGATGGGCAGTTGGTCAAGACGACCTTGAAGGCAACAGATATGTAATCCACTTTGGAGCAAAGGTTCTTAATGAACGACAAAGAAGGTATGCTTAAATTAAAAGAGAGCTTTGGGGAGTAGTAACTGCATTAAAATGTGACAGGGAGTACTTGCTGGGTGCACATGTTATAGTTGAAATAGATTGCCTTCCACTCTTGGGCATGATAGCCAACCGTTCCAATCCTGACATAACCATGCTAAGATGGATAGCCTATATTAAATCCTTAAATCCTGATTTGAAACATATTGCAGGTAGGGATAATCCAATTGCTGACATGCTTTCACGTGCCAGATATATGGATGAAGAAGAAATGATGGATGAAGAAGAATCAGAGTTTATAAATGAAGCTGTTAATGCAGGTATAACAAAAATTACAGCAAGAACAACAGGTTCAGCTGTTAAAACAACTTTTACATCAGCAAGGAAGGATGAATCAACCAAAAAAGGACAATGGACAGCTAGTAAACAGCATATTCCATGTTTTGTTATGATTTGTTCACACTCTAAAGAAGAATATTATGCAGATGATTGGCTAAAAATTGGTCAATTTTTTAGCACTATGACAAAGAAGGAAGAATGGACTAATGAAGAGTTCAAGAGAATTAAGTGAAAAGCCTATGGTTTTTTTTAAAAGATGGCTACCTTTGGAGGCATGCAAAAAAGAAAGGAAGGGCGCCTGTTCGTGTCTTAGGTGACAAAAAGACACAAAGACAGGTCATGCAAGAATTCCATGAAAGCCTATTGGCTGGTCATAGAGGCATATGGGGTACTTTTGCCAAAATAAAAGAGAAATTTTAGTAGCAAAACATGTATAAAGACATTGAGCATTTTGTTGAATCTTGTCATGTTTGTCAAATATATTCTATGGTAAAGCATAGAGATGGGCTTCAGCCTACCTATCCTTTATCCATTCACTATAGATGGGTTATTGATTTAGTAACCATGCCTACAGGAATTTGGAACATGAGATATCTAGTACTTGCTAGAGAAGGTCGCACAAATCAAGTGGAAGGAAAGGCCTTGACAACAAAGTCCACTCATGCTGTTTGTAGATTTTTACTTGAAGAAGTACTTTGCAGGTATGGATGTGTTGCTAAAGTAACTGCTGATAGAGGAGAATTGGATGTCGATGAAGCTCGCCATTTCTTTGCTCAATTGGGAATCAAGCTATCTCTTACTTCAGCCTACAATCCTGAAGGCAACGGTAAGAGTGAAAGAGGCCATCAACCAATTCTTAAAGCTTTAGTAAAATCATGCAAAGGAAAGTTGAGGGAATGGCCTAAAATGCTGCCATTCACATTATGGGCTGATAGAACAACTCATAGTTCAGTGACAGGATATATGCTAGCTGAACTCATGTATGGACAGTCACTTGTTATGCCTATTGAGGAATCCATTGTCACATGGAGTATCTTGCCTTGGGATGAAGGCATGAATAGGGAAGAATTGCTGTCTTTACGCATAAGGCAACTTGAAAGAAGGCCAGAAGATGTTAAAATAGCCATTGAAAGGCTAAAAACAACAAGATTAAAGAATAAGAAGAGGTTTGACAAGCACCATCGACTCTGTCCATGAGCTATTCAAGAGAATGACTGGGTTCTTGTTTATGATAGCAGCCTGGACAATCAATATAGTGCTCATAGGAAGTTAGCCAAGCGATGGTTTGGACCATATGTTGTAAAAGTAGTGCATCATACTGCTACTTACTCTTTGGCTGAAATGGATGGGACCATAATAAAGACTCCAATAGCTGGGAAACAAATCAAACTCTTCAAATGAAGAGAATCTTCAACTTATGAACTTGATGACTTAGATATAAGCCCTCTACTTGAAGACATGCAGGAAGAAAAAGACTTAGGGAATGAAGAAGAAGAAGAAGACCCTCCTTGACCTGTAATCTTATAAAATGGCACATGCCGGAGGATGTGCAAGTTAGGAGGGGATGAATGTCAAAGAGTTTACTGTTCATGATATAAATCATGGAATTCTTATGAACACAGAAGAGTTTCACTGGAAGTTATATGAGATATTTGCATACAAAATTCGGGCATTGTTATCCAATAACCACCTTAGTTATACAAGTTCTTTTGTATTTAGCATATAAATTTTCAGTTATACCATGTACATTTATGAAAAATAAGTCTATGAGAACCTACAACTTGGACATCTGGAAGTAATTGACAGTCTGTAGGATAAATCACATTAATTCAGGTATAAAAATATGGTCAGAACCCAAGAATGATGCCAAAAACTGTCAAAAGTCCACTAGGTCCACATGGGACCAGAAGTAACTGACTTAAGTGACCAGCAAGTGACCTAGGCTAGTTAAAAAGTGACTAGGGACTGAGCAGGAAGCAGCCCACATTTTTTGGCGCAAAATGCGGACTACATTGTCCGAGGCAAACTGGAGAGAGCTGGAGCTATGGTGCATGAAATGGAGCATGCAAACTGAAGATTAACAGGCCCAACTACTGAAGATGTAAACATGGTGAGAGCTCCACTTCTCTGCCTCTTTGGTCTGATGAAAATACATGCTGAAACAGTTTATAGAAGAGGGAAATCTGAGAGAAGAGTATTCAGCCTGCTCTTATGCACCACTTCTCTCATCTTGTTTACCTTATTCTTGGTCCAATGAAGCCCGACTTATACCCAAGTACTTGAGTGACTTTGGGGCAAACAAAGGGTGAGGATATTGAAGACTTATGGACTGCTATGGGCTGAAATAACCAGTCATAAATAGGGCAGCCCACTGTTATGATTCATTTATATGAGCAAACATGGGTTTTTTATGGTTGTAATGGAGGGAAATGACCTCTTTTCTTCAGGACATTGTTCATAGATGATCAAAAGTGCTTCTTCTTGAGTTTATGCACTCATTTTGAACTTGATTATGGGGTGGAATTTTCTGTTTTAAAACAGGGCTGAAGCTAAAATTATACTTTTTCAATTCATTTCATGTATCTTTGGCCCAAATCTTGGATGCATTTGAATCTATCAACAATATACTTGTTCCAAAGGGTTGAAATCCATCTATGTACATGAAATAAATGCCATTAGAGCTTGCATTTGACATTCAAAAATGAATTGAGAATCTGAAAATATCCTTTATGATATGATGTATGTACCCTGAGGCATTTGAGGTAATCAAGTTAGTCTTATTCCTTCTATTCATGTATGCTAAGTACATAGTGAGAAGGCTTGATCTCTTCTTCCGTACCTAAATCATTTCTAAATCCCGGATCTTATTAAATCCCAATCCATTTTTCCTTTCCGAATCTTGAATCCTAAACTCTTCTTCTACACTAAAAGCCCCGGTGGTAGACCTTCAACTCTTAACGCAACGACAGTGGTAAACCCGACGTGAAGGTCCGCTGCGGAAGAAGAAGTCCAATGGGAGAATCATCAAGTTCGCGAGGAGATGCTTTGCAATAGTTGGTTCATTTAATGCAAGAGAGCCAACAACAACAGCTGCAATTTCAGCAGCAGTTGCAATTGCAACAACTACGGAGACAAGAAGGAGAGCAGATTGATGCTGCTGCCATTAAGGCCTTAGAAGCAGTTGGGCATGAGCTCAAGCAATTTAATGAGTAAAATGTGTCCTCTTTTATCCGCCTCTACACTGACAAGATGGTCTTCTTTGGAGTTCCTCAACATGCCTGGAGTCGTTACTTTGCCCGCCTGGCTGTGCATGGTCTCCAGGACCGAATTCATGGTCTTTCCCAAAAAGATGCTGGATGGACTGTGTTCAAGAAGGCTCTTCGAGAAGAATTTTTCCTTGAAGATTCTAGCCTTATGACAAAGAAAGTCTTCACAGAATGGGTTGAAAGGCCCAATAAGGGTCTAACTGCTATTGCTCTTCATCGAGAGTTTGAAAGCAAATTTGCCCAACTAGATCCTGATGACCAACAAGGTATGGAAAGTCAAAAGATTGAATTATTTTTAAAAGCTGCAGATTCTTCTCTTCAGGAAAAATTGACTAACCGACTTGAAGACCCTGACTCTGAGTCGGGATTGAAGACTGCTTGGAGGGATGTCATTGAAGCAGTTAATATGATTGCTCGAAGAGAGTGATTGCGCCTAAGATGGGGATCAACCCCTGTAACAATTGATTCTATGAAGGAGCCTGTTCCAGTTTCTCGACCTCCTGTCTCTATTGCCGAGCAATCAAGAAATTATGATGTTCCTTCTCCAAAGAAGGATGTCATGGATGAGTTAATTAAAACCATGTGGGATCTCCATCTTAATTTAACAGAAATTAATTCTAAAGTAGAAAGTCTTGATGTAAAAGAAGAAGAAAGGGGTCGGTCAACTGCCCAAAGGCTTGCATGAGAAGGCTTCAAAAGACGCTGTATTTGGTGTGATAGCCTTCAGCATGACAAGAGGGAGTGCGGTGCATTCCGTGAAGCTGAAGCACAAAAATTAGCCTTTTGGAAGGATGGTAAAATTCATGCAACCGAAACCCGGCTTCCTCTTGAGCCAAACTTCGGCAACGGTGGCATGAAGAAAAGATTGGTGGATTTGGCAAGAAGAACGACCTATGCAGCTGTTGATGCTGCAACTTATGGGTTGCAAATTGAGCCAACTAATGAAATTGTTAAAACATGTAAAACTAATGCAAAATCTAAAGTGTGGACGCAGGCCTTGGAACGCATGGAGCAAGGCAAGGCGAGTAAGGATGATTTAACCACTCCCATCCAATGTATTCGAGGAAGAACCGGATGGTCCGAGCCTGTGGATTCATTTTCAGCTTTTGCCCGGTTAGCTGAAATCAATCAGGGCTGAAAGAAAGTATTTGAGTCATATGGAGCAAGAGCTGAAGCAAATTGATGTTTTACCTAAAGATGAAGAAATTTCAGGACTATTTTATGGGCTGAATTATAATGATACAATGGCTGAAATTTATATAGCTATTCATGCAGAAAATCAAACTGAAAATCAGTCCATACAGGTATGTACATTGGATATGTATGACATAATTCAAGAATTTGCAGATTATGAAGCTTTTGGACAGCCAGACAAGGATGAAGCAAGAGTAGAAACAAAGTATAAAACAGTTGATAAGAAGGTCAAGCCAATAGCTACTCCTCTTCCACCTGAAAGCGAAGTACTGGCAGAAAGGGTATACAAACAACCAAGCCTTCGTGATCCTAAAGATATTGGTCACCAATTTACAGCAGAAAGTCTACAAAAGCTGAAAATTGGTGAAGACTCCTTTTTTTTGCCGGGGCTAAAAAGCAAATCTTCATGCAGATGTTAAAGAACCATGGTAAAGCTTTTTCATTTCAGCCACATGAAATTGGTTGTGTGGATCCAAGCATTGTGGCACCAATGGTAATTTTTACGGTCCTGCATGTACCTTGGAATCTTAAACCAATTCCAGTTCCAAGGGCTCATTTGCCTAAATTATTAGATCTTTTAATTGAAAAGATTAAAATGCGAATATTGGAGCCATCTTCAGCTCCGTATTCCAACCGTTCGTTTATCGTACCTAAGAAGAATGGATCTTTACGATTCATTCAAGATTTACAACCCGTCAATAAAGTCATTATTAGAAATGTTGAATCAGGACCAATTGTGGATGAGTTTGCTAAAGCTTTTGCAGGTAGGGCAATCTATTCCATGGGAGACTTATATTCATGCTACAACAAATTTCAGCTTGCTTTGGAAAGCCATGACATTACCACAATGAAGATGCCTCTTGGCCTAGTCCGCATGTGTACTCTACTTCAAGGGGCTACAAATTCAGTAGCTCACATGATGAATGCTATGCATAAAGTATTGAGGGATTATATTCCTCAATTGACTCTTCCTTTTCTTGACGATATTCCAATCAAAGGATGTGAAATTCATGAGAAAAATGAAGAACTCAATGAACTTGGATGTCGAAAGTTTGTCTTTGATCATATTAATGATTGTGCTCACATCCTGTCTAAATTAGAAGAAGTTCATCTTACTCTTTCAGGAGCTAAATCTATTTTTGGAGTTGAAGAAGTCCTTATGGTCGGTCATATGTGTGGTCCATATGGCCGAAAGCCTTCTCCATCTAAAATAAATGCAATAAGCAAAATGCAAGAAGAATGTACAAATGTTTCAAAAGTGAGAAGATTTCTTGGTGCATGTGTCTTCTACCTTATTTGGATACCACATTTTGCCCATGTTGCTAAAAGTCTTTATAAGCTTCTAAGAAAGGGCCAAAGGTTTCTATGGACAAAAGAACACACTCAGGCTATTCGGAAACTCAAGAAAATGCTGACTTCAGCTCCCACTTTGAAGAGGGCTAACTACTCTAATGGACAGCCCATTATACTCACAGTAGACACAAGTCCTATAGGAACAGGATGGGCAGTTGGTCAAGACGACCTTGAAGGCAACAGATATGTAATCCGCTTTGGAGCAAAGGTTCTTAATGAACGACAAAGAAGGTATGCTCAAATTAAAAGAGAGCTTTGGGGAGTAGTAACTGCATTAAAATGTGACAGGGAGTACTTCCTGGGCGCACATGTTATAGTTGAAATAGATTGCCTTCCACTCTTGGGCATGATAGCCAACCGTTCCAATCCTGACATAACCATGCTAAGATGGATAGCCTATATTAAATCCTTAAATCCTGATTTGAAACATATTGCAGGTAGGGATAATCCAATTGTTGACATGCTTTCACGTGCCAGATATATGGATAAAGAAGAAATGATGGATGAAGAAGAATCCGAGTTTATAAATGAAGCTGTTAATGCAGGTATAACAAAAATTACAGCAAGAACAACAGGTTCAGCTGTTAAAACAACTTTTACATCAGCAAGGAAGGATGAATCAACCAAAAAAGGACAATGGACAGCTAGTAAACAGCATATTCCATGTTTTGTTATGATTTGTTCACACTTTAAAGAAGAATATTATGCAGATGATTGGCTAAAAATTGGTCAATTTTTTAGCACTATGACAAAGAAGGAAGAATGGACTAATGAAGAGTTCAAGAGAATTAAGAGAAAAGCCTATGGTTTTTTTTAAAAGATGGCTACCTTTGGAGGCATGCAAAAAAGAAAGGAAGGGCGCCTGTTCGTGTCTTAGGTGACAAAAAGACACAAAGATAGGTCATGCAAGAATTCCATGAAAGCCTATTGGCTGGTCATAGAGGCATATGGGGTACTTTTGCCAAAATAAAAGAGAAATTTTAGTAGCAAAACATGTATAAAGACATTGAGCATTTTGTTGAATCTTGTCATGTTTGTCAAATATATTCTATGGTAAAGCATAGAGATGGGCTTCAGCCTACCTATCCTTTATCCATTCACTATAGATGGGTTATTGATTTAGTAACCATGCCTACAGGAATTTGGAACATGAGATATCTAGTACTTGCTAGAGAAGGTCTCACAAATCAAGTGGAAGGAAAGGCCTTGACAACAAAGTCCACTCATGCTGTTTGTAAATTTTTACTTGAAGAAGTACTTTGCAGGTATGGATGTGTTGCTAAAGTAACTGCTGATAGAGGAGAATTGGATGCCGATGAAGCTCGCCATTTCTTTGCTCAATTGGGAATCAAGCTATCTCTTACTTCAGCCTACAATCCTGAAGGCAACGATAAGAGTGAAAGAGGCCATCAACCAATTCTTAAAGCTTTAGCAAAATCATGCAAAGGAAAGTTGAGGGAATGGCCTAACATGCTGCCATTCACATTATGGGCTAATAGAACAACCCATAGTTCAGTGACAGGATATATGCCAGCTGAACTCATGTATGGACAGTCACCTGCTATGCCTATTGAGGAATCCATTGTCACATGGAGTATCTTGCCTTGGGATGAAGGCATGAATATGGAAGAATTGCTGTCTTTACGCATAAGGCAACTTGAAAGAAGGCCAGAAGATGTTAAAATAGCCATTGAAAGGCTAAAAACAGCAAGATTAAAGAATAAGAAGAGGTTTGACAAGCACCATCGACTCTGTCCATGAGCTATTCAAGAGAATGACTGGGTTCTTGTTTATGATAGCAGCCTGGACAATCAATATAGTGCTCATAGGAAGTTAGCCAAGCGATGGTTTGGACCATATGTTGTAAAAGTAGTGCATCATACTGCTACTTACTCTTTGGCTGAAATGGATGGGACCATAATAAAGACTCCAATAGCTGGGAAACAAATCAAACTCTTCAAATGAAGAGAATCTTCAACTTATGAACTTGATGACTTAGATATAAGCCCTCTACTTGAAGACATGCAGGAAGAAAAAGACTTAGGGAATGAAGAAGAAGAAGAAGACCCTCCTTGACCTGTAATCTTATAAAATGGCACATGCCGGAGGATGTGCAAGTTAGGAGGGGATGAATGTCAAAGAGTTTACTGTTCATGATATAAATCATGGAATTCTTATGAACACAGAAGAGTTTCACTGGAAGTTATATGAGATATTTGCATACAAAATTCGGGCATTGTTATCCAATAACCACCTTAGTTATACAAGTTCTTTTGTATTTAGCATATAAATTTTCAGTTATACCATGTACATTTATGAAAAATAAGTCTATGAGAACCTACAACTTGGACATCTGGAAGTAATTGACAGTCTGCAGGATAAATCACATTAATTCAGGTATAAAAATATGGTCAAAACCCAAGAATGATGCCAAAAACTGTCAAAAGTTCACTAGGTCTACATGGGACCAGAAGTAACTGACTTAACTGACCAGCAAGTGACCTAGGCTGGTTAAAAAGTGACCAGGGACTGAGCAGGGAGCAGTCCGCATTTTTTGGCGCAAAATGCGGACTACATTGTCTGAGGCAAACTGGAGAGAGCTGGAGCTATGGTGCATGAAATGGAGCATGCAAACTGAAGATTAACAGGCCCAACTACTGAAGATGTAAACATGGTGAGAGCTCCACTTCTCTGCCTCTTTGGTCTGACGAAAATACATGCTGAAACAGTTTATAGAAGAGGGAAATCTGAGAGAAGAGTATTCAGCCTGCTCTTATGCACCACTTCTCTCATCTTGTTTACCTTATTCTTGGTCCAATGAAGCCCGACTTATACCCAAGTACTTGAGTGACTTTGGGGCAAGCAAAGGGTGAGGATATTGAAGACTTATGGACTGCTATGGGCTAAAATAACCAGTCATAAATAGGGCAGCCCACTGTTATGATTCATTTATATGAGCAAACATGGGTTTTTTATGGTTGTAATGGAGGGAAATGACCTCTTTTCTTAAGGACATTGTTCATAGATGATCAAAAGTGCTTCTTCTTGAGTTTATGCACTCATTTTGAACTTGATTATGGGGTGGAATTTTCTGTTTTAAAACAGGGCTGAAGCTAAAATTATACTTTTTCAATTCATTTCATGTATCTTTGGCCCAAATCTTGGATGCATTTGAATCTATCAACAATATACTTGTTCCAAAGGGTTGAAATCCATCTATGTACATGAAATAAATGCCATTAGAGCTTGCATTTGACATTCAAAAATGAATTGAGAATCTGAAAATATCCTTTATGATATGATGTATGTACCCTGAGGCATTTGAGGTAATCAAGTTAGTCTTATTCCTTCTATTCATGCATGCTAAGTACATAGTGAGAAGGCTTGATCTCTTCTTCCGTACCTAAATCATTTCTAAATCCCGGATCCTATTAAATCCCAATCCATTTTTCCTTTCCGAATCTTGAATCCTAAACTCTTCTTCTACACTAAAAGCCCCGGTGGTAGACCTTCAACTCTTAACGCGACGACAGTGGTAAACCCGACGTGAAGGTCCGCTGCGGAAGAAGAAGTCCAATGGGAGAATCATCAAGTTCGCGAGGAGATGCTTTGCAATAGTTGGTTCGTCTAATGCAAGAGAGCCAACAACAACAGCTGCAATTTCAGCAGCAGTTGCAATTGCAACAACTACGGAGACAAGAAGGAGAGCGGATTGATGCTGCTGCCATTAAGGCCTTAGAAGCAGTTGGGCATGAGCTCAAGCAATTTAATGAGCAAAATGTGTCCTCTTTTATCCGCCTCTACACTGACAAGATGGTCTTCTTTGGAGTTCCTCAACATGCCTGGAGTCGTTACTTTACCCGCCTGGCTGTGCATGGTCTCCAGGACCGAATTCATGGTCTTTCCCAAAAAGATGCTGGATGGAATGTTTTCAAGAAGGCTCTTCGAGAAGAATTTTTCCTTGAAGATTCTAGCCTTATGACAAAGAAAGTCTTCATCGAATGGGTCGAAAGGCCCAATAAGGGTCTAACTGCTACTGCTCTTCATCGAGAGTTTGAAAGCAAATTTTCCCAACTAGATCCCGATGACCAACAAGGTATGGAAAGTCAAAAGATTGAATTATTTTTAAAAGCTGCAGATTCTTCTCTTCAGGAAAAATTGACTAACCGACTTGAAGACCCTGACTCTGAGTCGGGATTGAAGACTGCTTGGAGTGATGTCATTGAAGCAGTTAATATGATTGCTCGAAGAGAGCGATTGCGCCTAAGATGGGGATCAACCGCTGTAACAACTGATTCTATGAAGGAGCCTGTTCCAGTTTCTCAACCTCCTGTCTCTATTGCCGAGCAATCAAGAAATTCTGATGTTCCTTCTCCAAAGAAGGATGTCATGGATGAGTTAATTAAAAGCATGTGGGAGCTCCATCTTAATTTAACAGAAATTAATTCTAAAGTAGAAAGGCTTGATGTAAAAGAAGAAGAAAGGGGTCGGTCAACTGCCCAAAGGCTTGCATGAGAAGGCTTCAAAAGACGCTGTATTTGGTGTGATAGCCTTCAGCATGACAAGAGGGAGTGCAGTGCATTCCGTGAAGCTGAAGCACAAAAATTAGTCTTTTGGAAGGATGGTAAAATTCATGCAACCGAAACCCGGCTTCCTCTTGAGCCAAACTTCGGCAACGGTGGCATGAAGAAAAGATTGGAGGATTTGGCAAGAAGAACGACCTATGCAGCTGTTGATGCTACAACTTATGGGTTGCAAATTGAGCCAACTAATGAAATTGTTAAAACATGTAAAACTAATGCAAAATCTAAAGTGTGGACGCAGGCCTTGGAACGCATGGAGCAAGGCAAGGCGAGTAAGGATGATTTAACCACTGCCAGCCAATGTATTCGAGGAAGAACCGGATGGTCCGAGCCTGTGGATTCATTTTTAGCTTTTGCCCGGTTAGCTGAAATCAATAATCAAGAAGCCATGATAGAAGAAAAGAGAAGAAGAGAAGAAGATGTTGTCGGTCCTTCCTCTTCAGGACCAACTAAACGCATAACAAGAAGTAAACCAGACCAACAGAAGGCTGCTGAAAATCCACCACCACCAGAATTTGACATGGGAGAAGCCCCTTAAGCAAAGAAAACGGAAGGAAAAAGAAAAAGCAAACATCCCAGTTACAAGTTGCAGTCTGACATAGAGACTGCAACAGATCTTAAACGGATCCTAGAAGAAAGGATTCTTGGAAGCATAATTGAATTTACATTAGGTGAAATTCTCGGTATTGCAAAACAAGGATTTCATGATGTAATAATTGATGTAATTAAACGAAAAAGAAAATATGTTGGTGAGGAAACTCAAGAATCTGTACATGCTTTTTTGCAAGTACTTCATGTGTATTTGCAGGATGAAGAGAAGCTGAAAACCCAAGAGATTTGACTGGAGGCAATCAAAGAATTGATTGCGGCCATAGAAGCCAAAGAAGAAGACATTTATAAAGCAGAAGCTGAAGAAGCCATAATGGTGGAAACTTCTCAATCTAAAGTGCAGCCCATGCATAAGAAAGAGACTCTTCTTCACAACATGCAAGAAGAAAGTGAAACTCACTTTATTCCAAGTAGTCACTATTCCCGTACCCATTGGGCAAGGGCGACTACTGAAATTGTTGTTAAAATCGGTGAGAAAGAAACTCCATGCATTGCCTGTATAGACCATGGTTCAGAAATTAATGTTATGTCAAGAAGTCTCTATGAGAATGGTGGATGGCCCATTGATGTGGACCCAGGGTAGCGCATGAAGGCAGCTATTGGTAATTTAAAAGATGAATTTCATTTCTTTGTTCAAGATTCCTGCAGTTATCCAATCATTCTTGGACAACCATTTATTTCCGAGTCTCACTTAGAGACAAAGGCTCTTGATGATGGTTCATCATATGCTCGGATAAGAAGCAAGGATAATAATAAAGCTGTTCAATTCCTAACTGTTTGTGTTAATCACCATCGGAATATGGATCAATTAAGAGATCATCCTGTTCCTCCTAATGCCCGAGAATTTAAGGGTTTTCGAGTAGCGCTGCTATAAGTGGAGGCTATGGCAGTGCATGATGTCACAAAAAATTGCCTCCACATATGAAGGAGGCAAGGCCAAAAGCTGATTTGCAGGGTTTTTCAGCGAATGGTGTGGGCTGTTATAAACAGTCTTCAGCCATGAACAGGGCTGAAAGAAAGTATTTGAGTCATATGGAGCAAGAGCTGAAGCAAATTGATGTTTTACCTAAAGATGAAGAATTTTCAGGACTATTTTATGGGCTGAATTATAATGATACAATGGCTGAAATTTATACAGCCATTCATGCAGAAAATCAAACTGAAAATCAGTCCATACAGGTATGTACATTGGATATGTATGACATAATTCAAGAATTTGCAGATTATGAAGCTTTTGGACAGCGAGACAAGGATGAAGCAAGAGTAGAAACAAAGTATAAAACAGTTGATAAGAAGGTCAAGCCGGTAGCTACTCCTCTTCGACCTGAAAGCGAAGTACTGGCAGAAAGGGTATCCAAACAACCAAGCCTTCATGATTCTAAAGATATTGGTCACCAATTTACAGCAGAAAGTCTACAAAAGCTGAAAATTGGTGAAGACTCTTTTTTCTTGCCGGCTGAAAAGCAAATCTTCATGCAGATGTTAAAGAACCATGGTAAAGCTTTTTCATTTCAGCCACATGAAATTGGTTGTGTGGATCCAAGCATTGTGGCACCAATGGTAATTTTTACGGTCCTACATGTGCCTTGGAATCTTAAACCAATTCCAGTTCCAAGGGCTCATTTGCCTAAATTATTAGAGCTTTTATATGAAAAGATTAAAATGCGAATATTGGAGCCATCTTCGGCTCCATATTCGAACCGTTGGTTTACCGTACCTAAGAAGAATGGATCTTTACGATTCATTCAAGATTTACAACCCGTCAATAAAGTCATTATTAGAAATGTTGAATCAGGACCAATTGTGGATGAGTTTGCTGAAGCTTTTGCACATAGGGCAATCTATTCCATGGGAGACTTATATTCAGGCTGCAACAAACTTCAGCTTGCTTTGGAAAGCCGTGACATTACCACAATGAAGACGCCTCTTGGCCTAGTTCGCATGTGTACTCTACTTCAAGGGGCTACAAATTCAGTAGCTCACATGATGAATGCTATGCATAAAGTATTGAGGGATTATATTCCTCAATTGACTCTTCCTTTTCTTGACGATATTCCAATCAAAGGATGTGAAATTCATGAGAAAAATGAAGAACTCAATGAACTTGAATGTCGAAAGTTTGTCTTTGATCATATTAATGATTGTGCTCAGATCTTGTCTAAATTAGAAGAAGTTCATCTTACTCTTTTAGGAGCTAAATCTGTTTTTGGAGTTGAAGAAGTCCTTGTGGTCGGTCATATGTGTGGTCCATATGGCTGAAAGCCTGCTCCATCTAAAATAAATGCAATAAGCAAAATGCAAGAAGAATGTACAAATGTTTCAGAAGTGAGAAGATTTCTTGGTGCATGTGTCTTCTACCTTATTTGGATACCACATTTTGCCCATGTTGCTGAAAGTCTTTATCAACTTCTAAGAAAGGGCCAAAGGTTTCTATGGACAAAAGAACACACTCAGGCTATTCGGAAACTCAAGAAAATGCTGACTTCAGCTCCCACTTTAAAGAGGGCTAACTACTCTAATGGACAGCCCATTATACTCACAGTAGACACAAATCCTATTGGAACAGGATGGGCAGTTGGTTAAGACAATCTTGAAGGCAACACATATGTAATTCGCTTTGGAGCAAAGGTTCTTAATGAACGACAAAGAAGTTATGCTCAAATTAAAAGAGAGCTTTGGGGAGTAGTAACTGCATTAAAATGTGACAGGGAGTACTTTATGGGCGCACATGTTATAGTTGAAACAGATTGCCTTCCACTCTTGGGCATGATAGCCAACCGTTCCACTCCTGCCATAACCATGCTAAGATGGATAGCCTATATTAAATCCTTAAATCCTGATTTGAAATATATTGCAGGTAGAGATAATCCAATTGCTGAGATGCTTTCACGTGCTAGATATATGGATGAAGAAGAAATGATGGATGAAGAAGAATCATAGTTTATAAATGAAGCTGTTAATGCAGGTATAACAAAAATTACAGCAAGAACAACAGGTTCAGCTGTTAAAACAACTTTTACATCAGCAAGGAATGATGAATCAACCAAAGAAGGACAATGGACAGCTAGTAAACAGCATATTCCATGTTTTGTTATGATTTGTTCACACTCTAAAGAAGAATATTATGCATATGATTGGCTAAAAATTGGTCAATTTTTGAGCACTATGACAAAGAGGGAAGAATTGACTAACGAAGAGTTCAAGAGAATTAAGAGAAAAGCCTATGGTTTTTTTCTTAAAGATGGCTACCTTTGGAGGCATGCAAAAAAGAAAGGAAGGGCGCATGTTCGTGTCTTAGTTGACAAAAAGACACAAAGACAGGTCATGCAAGAATTCCATGAAAGCCTATTGACTAGTCATAGAGGCATATGGGGTACATTTGCCAAAATAAAAGAGAAATTTTAGTGGCAAAACATGTATAAAGACATTGAGCATTTTGTTGAGTCTTGTCATGTTTGTCAAATATATTCTATGGTAAAGCATAGGGATGGGCTTCAGCCTATCTATCCTTTATCCATTCACTATAGATGGGTTATTGATTTAGTAACCATGCCTACAGGAATTTGGAACATGAGATATCTAGTACTTGCTAGAGAAGATCTCACAAATCAAGTGGAAGGAAAGGCCTTGACAACAAAGTCCACTCATGCTGTTTGTAGATTTTTACTTGAAGAAGTATTTTGCAGGTATGGATGTGTTGCTAAAGTAACTGCTGATAGAGGAGAATTGGATGCCGATGAAGCTCGCCATTTCTTTGCTCAATTGGGAATTAAGCTATCTCTTACTTCAGCCTACAATCCTGAAGGCAACGGTAAGAGTGAAAGAGGCAATCAACCAATTCTTAAAGCTTTAGAAAAATCATGCAAAGGAACACTACAAGGATTTGAGCTAGTAGCGACGCCGATTAGCGATGGCGGATAGCGGCGTCGTCCCAAATAGCGACGCCAATAGCGACACAAATAGCGACGGGCCGTAGGGAAAAAAAGCGGCCGAAACCGAGCGTGGTTTTCATTTCGCGTTTGCTCCATTGTGAGTTTTGAGAGCGAGAGCGAGGGAGAGAGCGACCGTCGTGAGAGAAGGAGAGGAAGAAGACTTGCCGCTGCCGCCGCCGCCGTTGTTTGCGAAGGAGAGGAGGAGCGTTCATCGCAAAGAACAGCCGCCCCACGCTCCCCATATCTCATCGGTGAGTCTCCCTCTCTCTTTCTTTTGCTTGTTTAAGGTTTAAATCACTCTGTTTTGCTTGTTGGAAGAGGAAATGAAAGAGAAAGAGAGGGAGAGGGAGAGAGAGGGAGAGAAAGAGAAAGAGAGGGAGAGGGAGAGGGAGAGGGAGAGGGAGGAAATGAGAGAGGGAGAGAAAGAGAAAGAGAGGGAGAGGGAGGGAGAGGGAGAGTGCATTCTCTCTCTCCCTCTCCCTTTTGCTTGTTTAATGTTTAAATCACTTTCTTTTTTGCTTGTTTAGGAGAGGAAACGAGAGAGTAAGAGAGAAAGAGAGGGAGAGGGAGAGGGAGAGAGAGAAAGAGAAAGAGAAAGAGAAAGAGAAAGAGAGGGAGAGGGAGGGGGAGGAAATGAGAGAGGGAGAGAAAGAGAAAGAGAGGGAGAGGGAGGGAAAGTGCATTCTCTCTCTCCCTCTCCCTTTTGCTTGTTTAATATTTAAATCACTTTATTTTTTTCTTGTTTAGGAGAGGAAATGAGAGAGAAAGAGAGGGAGTGGAGAGGGAGAGGGAGGGGAAGGAAATGAGAGAGGGAGAGAAAGAGAAAGAGAGGGAGAGTGCATTGTCTCTCTCCCTCTCCCTTTTGCTTGTTTAATGTTTAAATCACTTTATTTTTTGCTTGTTTAGGAAATGAGAGAGAAAGAGAGATAGAGAGGGAGAGAAAGAGAGGGAGAGGGAGAGAGAGGGGAAGAAAATGAGAGAGGGAGAGAAAGATGGACTACAATAACATCCATGCATGTATCAACGACTGCATACTGTTTCGAGATGAATACGATACTATGGAGACATGTCCAAAGTGTGGTGCTCACAGGTATTGACAGGACTTGCAAGGGCAAACCATCCCTCAAAAAGTTCTCAGACACTTTCCGCTCATCCCCCGCATAAACCACATGTTTCGCACGTCTGGCATGGCAAGCTTGACAATGTGGCATGTGCAGAATAGGTCCACGGATGGAGTTCAATGAATATCAGCGGATTCGCGCGCATGGAGCCACATTGACTCTACCTTCCCAGGCTTTGCGCAAGAGCCAAGGAATCTTTGGCTCGGTCTGGCCATGGATGGTGTGAACCCATTCGGTCTGCGCTCGACTTCTTACAGTGTGTGGCCTATAGTGCTTGTCAACTACAACATCCCTCCATGGCTTTCTACAAAGAAAGGACATCTCATCCTTAGCTTGCTCGTCCCGGGCCGCTACAAAGTAAAAAATATGGACGTGTATATTCATCCATTAGTCGATGAGCTTAAGATTTTGTGGGAGGAGGGGGTCGCTGTGCAAGATATGAGCAAGCGCGATGGTCGGCGGTCAGCCAACATTCGAGCCATTCTCATGTGGACGATGCATGACTTTCCGGGATTGGGAGAGTGCTCAGGTGAGCAGACCTCCGTTCTCGCTGGTAATATCTATATTTTATTTCATTCAATCAAGTATTCACTAGGTCGTGGCTCGCCTTACAGGTTTGGTTACCTCAGGTTATCATGCATGTCCATTGTGTGGGCCACAGTTAGACTCTCGAAGGTCACGAACCATGAAGAAGATGGTATATCAAGAACACGTCGCTTTCTTGCCGGAGGATCATAAACTCAGGGAAGGTTTTCTTGGACGACCTCCAGCACGTATAAACGCTAACAGCTGGTACGAGCTGAAAATGGTAAACCCAGAATCACATCCAAATGGAATGCGATGGTTCTCAGTTTTCTACGAGTTGCCATATTGGACCCACTTACAGGTCAACCACTTGTTGGATCCCATGCATATTTTCAAGAATGTGGGCAGCTTGCTATGGGACCACATCACAGGAAAGAGAGACACTATAGGGTCACGAATGGATTTGAAGGAGGTAGGTAAGATGGAGGCGCTTTGGCCGCAGTCGAGTGCTGAAGGGGGAGTGCAGCTTTCTCGCGCTCCCTGGGTTTTTTCTACCAAAGAAGAGCGCATTGTGAAGCAAGTAATCAAGTCTATCCGCACTCCGACGGGTATGATGCGTTCTCTCAGGTCTGCATTTTCTAAAGATGACCAATTGTCGGGGCTAAAATCCCATGATTGGCATAAGATATGTCAGGTTTGTGAACAGAATGGATTGTAATTAGCATGGGCATTTTGCAATTTGAAAAGTGGCATTATTCATAATGCTTTCTCATTTGTGGCAGTTTGTCCTACCGATCGCGATCGCAGGATGCCTTACTCCAGAAATTCGCGGGGCCATTTACAAGTTGTCGACTTTGGTGTAATGGATCTCAAAGAAAGAGATTAAGACGTCCTCTATTGAATCCGCAAGGCGGGGAGTAGTGGAGACGGTCTGTCTCTTTGAGAAATACCTGCCCACTAGCATGCTCACGATACAAGTTCACCTTCTTGTGCATCTTGTGGACGAAGTGGAGATTGCTGGACCTGTCCATACGCAATGGGTGTTCTTCTTGGAGCGCTTCATGAAAACCTTGAAAGGCTTTGTGCAACAACGAGCTCGTCCAGAAGGTAGCATGGCGGAAGGTTGGTTGGTGTTAGAGGCGTTAGTGCATATCTCACAATGGCTACCAACGGTGGAACCAGACAATGAAATACTATGGACGCTGAAGGACGATGATAGACTGACTAGAGATGTGGTGGTTGGAAATGGGGTAGCAAAAAGAATGGATGCCTCAATGGAAGAGAAGGTGAATCACTTTTGTATGTTGCACCATGCCTCCATGGAGACGTGGCTCGCCAAGTACCAGATTGCAAGGCAAGATCGAGAGGAAGCGCGAGCTGAATTCCGACGCAGTATGCGTCATCGATCGATTCGATATCCCGAAGGCATAGAGGAGATGCCGCGGTTTATGTCAACACGATGGTTGCATGGAGCCTTGACCGCAGCATCCAGCGAAGGGACAGAGGTCTCAATGGAGGAGTGGGAGTTCTCGAGGGGATGTAGTCCAAAGGTGATGAGGGGTTTAGAATGTGTCATATCTAAATTTTATATGCGACATCTAATTTGAGTGTTTCAATGTACAGTACAAAATATATAAGGCAGCGTGGTCGCGCGGACTGCATTTTCACGTGGAGCGTATTGACAAAATGCGCTCCACAATGGACTGTGGTGTCATGGCAAGGTTTAAGCAAGAGAGCCGGGGACGAGCAATGGATCCGAACATGGTTGTGGATGAGATGGAGTATTTTGGGAACTTGCAAAGTATTATTACGGTGGATTACCGTAGCTTCTCCATGATACTATTCGATGTGCAGTGGTTCAAAGTGGTACTTGGAGGAGCTGGAGCAACAGTTCGATGAGGTCCATCTGGATTTCTCAAAATAGATTCTGAAAAAAAATGGACGGATTTGCGCGACACCTTTTTGTTGCCGGCCCATTGTGAATAGGTGCATAGAGTCATTTGCTTGCTAATTGTAATACGATATGGTTTATGTCACAATGGTTTGAACTCACTTTGTACGTGTTTGTGAACAGGTAATCTTCTATCCAAACCCCCGACAACCTCGATGATGGTATGTTATACCTTCAACTCCTCGAAGTGTGAGAGTATATGATCAAAGCGATGTTCCAGGCATAGATGAAGAAAATATGCAAATAGAGGGGTCGATATTACAAGGGGTGGAGGCCACCGCAAGTTTGGAGCCCGCATCGGGTAATAATGATGGAAATACAAAGTCCAAGAATTTTTTGAGAACGAGGCAGACTCGTTCTTTTGTGGTGACATGTCTATCGACCTTCCAGTGTATGCAGAGTTGTGTCAGGAGATTAACATGGGACCATAGAATACTTCATTCTTGGAGAATTGTATTACTCAATTCGTTGTTTAGATCTTCCATAAAGATACATAAGATATGCATTTTAAGAGGGATTTTTCAATAATGATTTATACTACTGTGCTTTGTATATTTTAAATTGATTATTTTAACACCATTTTTTATCTGTGCAGGTGAAATTTTCAGGATGAGTCGAGGGATGAGCGATGAGGAGTTTCAGGACATGATGGCATGCATGTCTCCAAATCAGCTCGTGAGATTCAGAGAGATGGCAGACCAGGAGTTGTCTCGTTCTTCGTCAGGGCGCTCTGCTAGATCTGCTTCAGCGCGGTCAGATGCTTCAGCTTCGAGCAGACAATCTCGATGCTCACGACTTGGGCCAGAGGGAGGGACTGCATCGAGATCAGGGGGTGCTGCTGTGGAGACACGGATGTGGTGTCTCCGTCTTGTCCCTCAGCTAGAGCTGCGTCACCTCCAGGATTTGTCACACCTGTGGGGACGTCTACTCCAATTACTCCGGCTTTTGTGCAGCCGTCAGCAATCAAGTGGCACCCCTTTTGGTGGCACCCCTTTGAGTGCCACTCCAAGAGAGGTTACCCCCGTCGGTACACCGGATGTACAGGGGTCTCCTGGATATGCCCAGGAGCGTGGACGGAGATGGGAGAGGACCCATCTTAGGCAAACTCCTAGGGGTTATGGATACCTAGTTGATAGTAGGTCAGGAGCCATCATCATGAATGATGAGGGAAGGAGGGTGATGGCTCGCATGAGGGAGTTGTGCCAACAAGTTTTTCGGCACAACGTCCTGGATCATTGGAAGAACATACCGGAGGAGAGCAAGGACTACATAGTAGCATCTTTGCACGAGGAGTTTCCATTGCCAGCCGCACTAGATAGATTCTCTACGGGCTGGATGATGGATTGCATGCATGCATACATGTCACATAGATTATCCGACGCACGCAAGGCAATCAAGAGTGGGGCTGCAAAGCCCGAGTGGTTAGATGCAGACGACTGGCGCCGACTGAGGGA
The DNA here is from genome assembly GCF_053477565.2 of Lygodium microphyllum. Classification (NCBI taxonomy): domain Eukaryota; kingdom Viridiplantae; phylum Streptophyta; class Polypodiopsida; order Schizaeales; family Lygodiaceae; genus Lygodium; species Lygodium microphyllum. The sequence continues at coordinate 3,820,651 of NC_141146.1, read as the reverse complement.
GGAGGCTACAGATTCGCCAGGACGTTGGAGTCAGCAGGCGGGAGGCGGCGAGGGCACGACTCGAGGCCGGAGTGGTGCATCATCTTGGGAGTGGCGGCCACAGGACATATTTGGAGGACTTTGTAAGTTTCTCTTTTGTTTTTCTTATTTGTTTTTTTGAAATATTATTTGTACTGACAATCATGTTTCTAATAGTTAGCATTTTGTTTTCTTTGCAGCACTCCATTACAAATCGTGATCCGCAAGGCCTTGAGACTCGATATGCAGAGAGGCACGGTCTCAATGCATTGATCGACCGATTGTATAGACGCAGCAGCCCTGTAAGTCACTCATCTTTCTTGTCCGTAGTTACCATGAGATATTTGAATGCATTATTGTATGGTGGATTTATATGTTGTTTCTTTTTCTGTAGAATTCGTTCGATGCTCCTTTGTGGCGGGACGAGCTTTCGGGGGACGAGGATTTCTAGCTCGCCCTTGGATCCTTGGAGCTCACACACCTTTAGTTTTTAGTCGCCTGATCTACGTAGACATTTTCTATGTATTAGTGATATCCTTTCATGATTATACCAATCGCATTTTATGTGATCATGTATTTATTTCATGTATCAATTTTATGATTTCAGTATACATTCTTTTTGTTTGCAAGTGTTTTGTATGCAGTAATGCAGAAACTATTTTGTATGGCTCTCATACAGTACACTGCCCTGCCACAAAAAAAAAAATTCCATGTTACCGTCACTATTTGCATCGCAAATTTACTGCTCGCGTCGCTATTTGCCTCGCTATGCGCGTCGCAAACTCTCTGGTTGCGTCGCATATAGCGACACATATAGCGACACCAATAGCGACGTTTCTATGGCGTCATCAATAACGACGCTTTTTGCAACGATGGGGGCAAATATTGTTGTTTGTATTTTCGTCGCTTTAAACGTCGGTATAAGGTCTATATCTTGTAGTCGTCAAAGAGTTTACTGTTCATGATATAAATCATGGAATTCTTATGAACACAGAAAAGTTTCACTGGAAGTTATTTGAGATATTTGCATACAAAATTCAGGCATTGTTATCCAATAACCACCTTAGTTATACAAGTTCTTTTGTATTTAGCATATAAATTTTCAGTTATACCATGTACATTTATGAAAAATAAGTCTATGAGAACCTACAACTTGGACATCTGGAAGTAATTGAAAGTCTGCAGGATAAATCACATTAATTCAGGTACAAAAATATGATCAGAACCCAAGAATGATGCCAAAAATTGTCAAAAGTCCACTAGGTCCACATGGGACCAGAAGTAACTGACTTAAGTGACCAGCAAGTGACCTAGGCTGGTCAAAAAGTGACCAGGGACTGAGCAGGGAGCAGCCCACGTTTTTTGGCGCAAAATGTGGACTTCATTGTCCGAGGCAAACTGGAGAGAGCTGGAGCTATGCTGCATGAAATGGAGCATGCAAACTGAAGATTAACAGGCCCAACTACTGAAGATGTAAACATGGTGAGAGCTCCACTTCTCTGCCTCTTTGGTCTGACGAAAATGCATGCTGAAACAGTTTATAGAAGAGGGAAATCTGAGAGAAGAGTATTCAGCCTGCTCTTATGCACAACTTCTCTCATCTTGTTTACCTTATTCTTGGTCCAATGAAGCCCGACTTGTACCTAAGTACTTGAGTGACTTTGGGGCAAGCAAAGGGTGAGGATATTGAAGACTTATGGACTGTTATGGGCTGAAATAACCAGTCATAAACAAGGAAGCCCACTGTTATGATCCATTTTTATGAGCAAACATGGGTTTTTTATGGTTGTAATGGAGGGAAATGACCTCTTTTCTTCAGGACATTGTTCATAGATGATCAAAAGTGCTTCTTCTTGAGTTTATGCACTCATTTTGAACTTGATTATGGGTGGAATTTTTTGTTTTAAAATAGGGCTGAAGCTAAAATTATACCTTTTCAATTCATTTCATGTATCTTTGGCCCAAATCTTGGATGCATTTGAATCTATCAACAATATACTTGTTCCAAAGGGTTGAAATCCATCTATGTACATGAAATAAATGCCATTAGAGCTTGCATTTGACATTCATAAATGAATTGAGAATCTGAAAATATCCTTTATGATATGATGTATGTATCGTGAGGCATTTGATGTAATCAAGTTAGTCTTATTCCTTCTGTTCATGTATGCTAAGTACATAGTGAGAAGGCTTGATCTCTTCTTCCGTACCTAAATCATTTCTAAATCCCGGATCTTATTAAATCCCAATCCATTTTTCCTTTCCGAATCTTGAATCCTAAACTCTTCTTCTACACTAAAAGCCCCGGTGGTAGACCTTCAACTCTTAACGCGACGACAGCAGGTAGAGCAATTTATTCTATGGGTGATTTATATTCAGGTTATGACCAATTTCAGCTTGCTTTGGAGAGCTGAGACATTACCACAATGAAGACGCCTCTTGGTTTAGTCTGCATGTGTACTCTACCTCAAGGAGCTACAAATTCAATAGCTCACATGATGAATGCCATGCATAAAGTATTGAGAGATTATATTCCCCAACTAACTCTTCCTTTCCTTGATGATGTACCGATCAAAGGATGTGAAATTCATGAGAAGAATGAAGAACTCAATGAGCTTGGATGTCGCAAGTTTTTTTCCGATCATATTAATGATTGTGCTCAAATCTTATCTAAATTGGAAGAAGTCCATCTTACTCTTTCAAGTGCTAAATCTGTTTTTGGAGTCGAAGAAGTTCTTGTGGTAGGGCATATGTGTGGTCCATATGGCCGAAAGCCTTCTCCAACCAAGATTGATACTATCATCAAAATGCAAGAAATATGCACAAATATTTCAGAGGTGAGAAGATTTCTTGGAGCATGTGTTTTCTATCTTATTTGGATCCCACATTTCGCTCATGTTGCTGAAAATCTTTATCAGCAACTAAGAAAAGGCCAAAGGTTTATATGGGAAAAAGAGCATACTCAAGCTATTCGAAAATTGAAGAAATTGTTGATTTCTGGCCCCACCTTAAAGAGGGCTAATTACTCTAATGGACTTCCTATCATACTCACAATGGACACAAGTCCTATTGGAATAGGATGAGCAGTCGGTCAAGATGACCTTGAGGCCAACAGATATACAATTCGCTTTGGAGTGAAGGTTCTTAATGAACGTCAAAGAAGGTATGCTCAAATTAAAAGAGAACTTTGGGGAGTTGTAACTGCATTGAAATGTGACCAGGAGTACTTCATGGGTGCACATGTAATAGTTGAAATAGATTTTCTTTCACTCTTGGGCATGATTGCCAACTGCTCCACTCCCGACATAGCTATGCTAAGATGGATAGTCTATATTAAATCCTTAAATCCTGATTTGAAACATATTGCAGGAAGAGATAATCCAATTGCTGACATGCTTTGACGTGCTAGATATAAGGATGAAGAAGAGATGATGGATGAGGAAGAATCAGAGTCTATATTTGCCAAAAATGATGCTGTAATTGTAGGTTCAGATCTAAAAGCAGCAAGTACAGCTATACCTAATGATGGTTCAACTGTCAAAAATGTAGGTACATCATTAATTATAGCAAGTACAATAGGTTCAGCTGCTGAAACAAAATTTACAGTAGCAAAGAAAGAATAACCAACCATGGAAGGACGGTGGGCAGCTAAAAGGCAACATGCTCAATGTTTTGTTATGGTTTGTTCACACTTTAAAGAAGAACATTATGCAGGTGATTGGCTAAAAATTGGCCAATTTCTAAGCACTATGACAAAGAAGGAAGATTGGACTAATGAAGAGTCCAAGAGAATCAAGAGAAAAGCTTATGGCTTCTTTCTCAAAGATGGCTACCTTTGGAGGCATGCGAAAAAGAAAGTAAGAGCGCATGTTCGTGTCTTAGGAGACAAGAAGACTCAAAGATAAGTCATGCAAGAATTTCATAAAAGCCTCTTGGCTGGTCATAGAGGCATATGGGGCACTTTTGCCAAAATAAAAGAGAAATTTTGGTGGCAAAACATGTATAAAGACATTGAGCATTTTGTTGAGTCTTGTCATCTTTGTCAAATGTACTCTATGGTTAAGCATAGAGATGGGCTTGAGCCTACCTTTCCTTTATCCATTCACTACAGATGGGTTATTGATTTAGTAACCATGCCTACAGGAATTTGAAACATGAGATATCTAGTACTTGCTAGAGAAGATCTCACAAATCAGGTGGAAGGAAAAGCCTTGACAACAAAGTCTACTCAAGCTGTTTGTAGATTTTTACTTGAAGATGTATTTTGCAGGTATGGATGTGTTGCCAAAGTAATTGCTGATAGAGGAGAACTGGATGCCGATGAGGCTCGCCATTTCTTTGCTCAATTGGGAATCAAGCTATCTCTTACATCAGCCTACAATCCTGAAGGCAATGGTAAGAGTGAAAGAGGTCATCAACCAATTCTCAAAGCATTGGCAAAATCTTGGAGAGGAAAGATGAGAGAATGGCCTAGAATGCTTCCATTTACATTATGGCCTGATAGAACTACCCATAGTGCAGTAACAGATTATATGTCGGCTGAACTAATATACAGGCAACCACCTATTATGCCTATTGAGGAGTCAATTATCACATGGAGTATCTTGCCTTGGGATGAAGGCATAAATAGAGAAGATCTGTTGATTTTGCGCATAAGGCAACTTGAAAGAAGGTCAGAAGATGTCAAGGCAGCCATTGAAAGGCTGAAGGCAGTAAGATTGAAGAATAAGAAGAGGTTTGACAAGCATCATCGACTCCATCCAAGAGCTATACAAGAGAACGATTGGGTACTTGTCTATGACAACAGCCTGGACAATCAATATAGTGCTCATAGGAAGTTAGCCAAGCGATGGTTTGGACCATATGTGGTGAAAGTAGTGCATGATAATGCTACTTATACTTTGGTTGAAATGGATGGGACCATGGTCAAGGTACCAATAGCTGGTAAACGTATCAAGCTCTTCAAATGAAGAGAGTCTTCTACTTATGAGCATGGTAACTTGGATGTGAGGCATCTACTTGAAGATAAGAAAGATGAAGAAGACTTAGAGGATGAAGATGAAGATATGTCAAAAGAAGAGCCTCCTTAACCCGCAATTTTGTGAAATGGCACATGTCGGAGGATGTGCAGGTTAGGAGGGGGTGAATGTCAAAGAGTTTTTTGTTCATAATATAAATCATAGAATTCTTATGTTTACAGAAGAACTTTATTAGGCTTCACATGAGGAACTTTCATACATAATTCAATCATTGTTTCCCAACAACCGACTTAGATATCACTTAGTTTCATAAGTTCTTTTGTAACCGTCATACAATTTTTAGTTGTACCATGTATATTGACAAAAATTAAGTCAATGGAACCCACAACTTGATCAACTGGAGGTAATTGATAGTTTGCAGGCTAAGTCACATTGGTTCAAGAGAAAAATTTGGTTGGAAATCAAGAGAAGTGCCAAAAGTTCACTAGGTTTGTGTGGGACTTGAAATAATGGTCTTATATGACTTATAAGTGACCTAAATGGTCAAACTGAAGAGTGGGAGCTGAGGATGCAGCCCGCATTTTTCAGCGCAAAAAATGGGCCTGCATACCTGTGGCAGATGGAGGATGAGTGTGGGCTATGGTGCATGCTCCAAAGCATGCAAACTCAAGGCAAAATGAAGCTGAAGAAGGAGATACAAACAAGGAAGGTGAGAGCTCTTCTTACCCATCCATTTGGTATGACCAAAATGAGTGGTATGATAGTCCATAAAAGGAGAAAACCTGAGAAAAAGTATTCAACCTGCTCTTATGTACGTCTTCTCTCATTCTTTTACCATATTCATGGTCCAATGAAGCCCGTCTTGTACCCAAGTACTTGAGTGACTTTGGGGGCAAGCAAAAGGGGAGGATTTTGAAGGTGTATGGGCTGTCTGAAAAAACCAGTCATAAATAGGGCAGCCCACTGTTCTTGTCCATTTTGATGAGTAAATAAGTGATCTATGTGGTTGTAAGAGAAGTAATTGACCTCTTAACATCAGGGCTTCATTTGTGAATGATTAGAGAAGCTTATTCTTGGGATTATGTGCACTTTTGGAGCTTGATTATGGGCTAGAAATTACTGTTTTAAAACAGGTTTGAAGTAAAAATTATGCTTTGTCAATGAATTTCATGAGTTTTTGATCTATGTCTTGGATGTAATTGAGTCTACCATCAAATTACTTGTATCTTGGAGTTGTGATCCATTCATGTTCATGAAATAGAAACAGTTTGAGCTTGCATTCGGAGTATACATTTGGATTAAATCAGAGATTATCCCTAAATGTATTAGCTTATTATCCGCATATGCATTTGATGTGATCAAGACAAAGTCTTTCATTCCATTCATGTATGCTAAAAGAAAAAGCTTGAGATCTTCTTCTTCAACTAAGTCATCTCAAAAACCCAAATCTTATCAAACCCCAATCTTTTCTCCTTCTCCTAACCTTGAATCCCACACTCCTCTTTTGCTCTAAACCTCGGTGGAAGACCTTCAACCCCCAACACAATGACAACGTGGACCGAGCCCGCCGCAAGAGGTCTCTCCGTTGGGCACTACTTGGAGCAGGAGGATGCTTGGGTGCCAGGGGGGCTCTGGCCGTAAATCCCTTGCCTTCCGAGCCCTGCACAAGAGGCCGACATGACTCAGGATTGGATCTCGAGGCCCGCATACTAGTCTATGGGTGGAATCTTGGATTAGTAATCCCTGTGGATTGCTGGATTACCTTCGGGCGGATTATGGATTGCCTTCAGGTGGATTATGGATTAGCATTCAGGCTGGATGTATTCCAAAGATAAATAAGATAAATTGATGTAAAGGAACTTGTCTGAAACTGTTTTTCTATGTCAAGTGCTAAGATTACGTAAAGGAACTGGTGATTAATTGGCTAATTAAGGAATCTGTTTTATGCATGTTAAACTAAATGTGGTAGGTAATTAGATAACTAAAACAACCCTGAGGAAAGTGTGGTGGATGTGGCCATGGGTCCGTCCTACGGATGGGTGGTCCCGGTTGGCCGGGAACTTTTCTCAAATGAAATCGATAGCAGAAAACTTTTCTCAAAGGAAATGAACAGCAAGGAACGTTGATCGAGAGTCTAGGACACTAGAACCCCGATTCATGCTGTTTTAGGGAAACGGAATGGGACTATCCCTTATGGGCAGAGAGGTCGAACTTTGCATCCCTCTCGTTTCCCATTCTCCTTGCACCAAGTGCAACATGAATCCGCTTCGACCCTGACATTTCTGTGTAAGGTAGTTCACCTGGGGTTCGACGCTAGCTGCCATTCTAAGAATTTGATCACTAGAAAAACCTTGATTCAGGTTAGTCCTAAGTGGGAACGGGCGGAATGCTTCCGCTTCGTGGTAGACTCTGGAGGACCTAGATCGCAAGCCTTGTGACATTCCATGGGAGTGCCGGGCAGCGCTTTCTAGACTCTCTTCCTCATGGGCTACTAAGACGTGTCCTACAAGTGAAGAGGTGGACACGTTACACACACACACACACACACACACACACACACACACACACACACACATACACACACAGAGGAAGAAAGAATGTGAGAGGGAGATAGAGCATGGGTGAGAAATAAAGGAAGTGAGGGGTTAAAAGAGAAAGAAAGGAAGACTAAGGAAAGAAAGTGAAAAAATAAAGGGAGAGAGAGAAAGACACGCACACACACACACATAGAGAGTAGGTAAGAAAGAGTGGGAGAGGGAGAGAGAGGGAGTAAAGGAGGAAAAAAGAGAGTAAATAAGAGGGGAGAGAGAAAGAAACTGTGGGGTTAAGAGGGAAAAAAATATAAAATAAGGAGGGAGAGTAATAAAGAGAGAGAGAGAGAGAGAGAGAGAGAGAGATGGTAAGAGAGAAAATACAAGAGAGAGAGAGAGTGTGTGTGTGAGTGGGTGGGTGAGTGAGTGAGTGAGTGAGAGAGGGTAATAGAATAAGGAGAGAGAGCGAGCGATCAAGAGAGAGGGACATGGAGAGGAGGGACACACAAAGAGAGAGAGAGAGAGACAGAGAGAGAGACAAAGAGACAAAGAGAGATGGAGAGAGATGGAGAGAGGATAAGAGAAAAATAAATACAAAAATTAAGAACAGAGAGAGATATATAGTTTTGGAGAGTAGAAGAAAGAGAGGGATAGAGGAATAAGGAGAGTAAATGAGGGAGAGAGAGTGATACTAATTCGGCGAGAGAAAGAGAGAGAGAGAGAGAGAGAGAGAGAGAGAGAGAGAGAGAGAGAGAGAGAGAGAAAGGAAGAAACAAAGATGTATAAACATCTTTTGAGGCCAGAATTGGCATATGAGACAATCATATACAATGTTGAACATCATTGGGCATCAAAATGTGACATGCTAGAGTATGGTTAGTGATATACTGTGAAAGAGGCTAAAGTGGTCTGCAAGACAAAATAGTGTTCATCTAGGGATACAATGTGAGGATGAGGTAATACATGTCTAGCTATCTAGGTGAATGACACTCATATATCTAGCTCTACCTAGTCAGGATTGGTGGGTAAAGTATGCCGTACATCCCAGATGAAATAATATGAGGGTAGGATCTGGCCTAAGCCCTCAACTCTGTAATGGCTACTCATGTCACTGGTAAATCTCCCTCATCTATCCATAATATATGACTGTGTCTAGTACCCCTGTACTCATGGGTGATGTTTCACTTTGATCTCCTCTACTCTCTAGAGTGTCACCCCTCTCTATGTAGATGTCATATGTGTGGTCACTATCTACAAGAAATCAGTAAAGTTGTGACTAGTGCCCCCCTCTCTGTATAGTGCTAGCATGTAGTAGTGATGTGCGGGGCCTCTGGATCTCAACTAGAAATCGGATCAAGTGGCAATGGTTTCGGGACTCCATAACTAGTTTGAGTGAGGTGTCTCCTCGAAATAGCACATAATATCTAGCTCAGAGTTTACTGTAGGCTCTACATATGCAAATGTAGTGCTCCTTGTTCTCTTCTTCTCTTCATGGCATAATTTGCAAATCTCCTCCACTCTAGGGATGTGGACTACTGTCCTAGTCTTGATCTCAATGTGGGGGAAAGATATCCTAAGTTGGTTAATGACTATCCACAACTCATGTGGCATGTATACATCTAGGTGTCTAGGTCTGTTAATAAATTCATCCACGATAGTCTTCATGAAGTGGTCTCTATAGTAAGACATAGTCAAGTTCATTCATATTATTCAACCATACCAATTGCAATAGAGTGTAGAAAGTTAATATTCTAGAGGAATTATATTATTAAACATATCAAAGTTTTCTCCACAAATCCAATCCAAAATAAACTTAAACAACACTTAAAGAGATAAGCATGAGAGACTTATGGAAACAATATAATCCAGTAATTAAGCATCCTTAATATATTGTGAGAATGCAATAACTGTACTTAAACATCCCTTCTATTTTTCAATTCAACATCCAATAGATGTATCGTTATACACCATAAGCTAAAAAATATCTTGATACAATTGATTGTACGGTAAACTCTCCTAAGGTTCTCATAAGCTTCATGGATACTAAACCATTTACCATTAATTACACCATGGATACCAAAATCACAATATAATGAATACCAAAACATTTTTATTCTTCTCATGAATAAGCAAAACATCACTCCATATTGCAATACTTTGTTCCTTAACCTTGATGGATAAAAGATTCAAAGGATCTTGTGATCTCCCCACTCTCTCCCGATATGAGAAATATTCAATTTACACTAGAATATTTCAAACTCTATCTCAATGAAAATATTGATCTCATAATAGGATACACTATGATATTTCTATCTTAAAGCCCTTATATTAGAATAAAAATGGATATCCTTAATATATGAATCTATCATTATTCTCATGGATGGCTATGATACTATAATACTTGATAGAAGAAATTGAACAACCTCCCAAATTATTAAGATGAGTTCCTCTATCTCAATAAAATTCATCCATAAATACAAATGGACAATCATATATCAATCATCCCCCCTCATTTTTTGACACTTGTTAAAAGAAATAAAGAACATATCTATGGTACAAAGAAGCACACAAAGATCTGAATAAATAAGGAAGGTACTGAAGATTAACAACATCATGTGAGGGGGGCCTTGGGCTAGCATAATGTAATAAGGGGGCCTTGAGGCTATCAGGGAATGGGGAAGGTAGGGGGAGGGGGAAAGGGCTAATGGACTAGGATCACACAACACAAGTTTGGGGGCCTTGAGATTTTCAAGTCACCCCTCCTCTTGTTATGTGGGGACACAAGCATGGACCCACACAATGCAAGACGGATTCTCAACATTTTTAAGTGCCCCTCTCGTCACATTGTGTGGATCTATCACCAACCTAGTGTAAGGAAAAGTACACCATTGTATTTGGAAAGGTCTTATTACCTTGTGTAGGTCTCTACAGCCCAACTTCTTTATAGAATGGTCTCCTAGTGTTTCTTAGCTCTTCTAGTGAGCAAGATTGGATTTAAGGCTACATAGTTGGGTACAAAGGAAATCTTGTACTCACTATGACATGGGCCCCCTCCTTTTCACGAATCAATCTTTCAGTTCCACGCCCTATCTAGGTCTGTTTTCCTAGCCTCTTAGTGTGGCTTGATGATGATGTGACAACCCTAGTAAGTACTCTAGGTACAGTGCTTTATGTTTCAACTATGGAAACATCTTATGGAGCCCTCTAGCCTGACAAGAAAGCTTGTATTTTGTGGGACAAGAGGTCACAACCCTTAAACATGCTAGAGCTCACTAATCTAAATGAATTTGAGATTGTTGTACTAGTTTTTTTTGGCTCTTTTCCTAATAGTTATGTTTGCAGTCAACAAGGCCATTATGCAGGGGACTACCCTAAGTGATTTGAGAGTGAAGGAAAAGAAATTTCTCCTCCTATTAAAGAAGCTCAAGTGACAGCTACTTCTTCCAAAGAGTAAACACAAAAAGATAAAAAGAGTACTAAGAAGCCTAATGATCATGCTGCGAAAGAGAGGAAAGAGGACACAATGCATCAAGAGGCAAGTATGCCAAACAAACAAGGTCAAAAGTATCCTTCAAAGGATGCTATATAGCCCACAGATCCAAATAAAGAGAAATTTAACCCCAAGACAAGTAAATAGAAAGATAAGAAGGGTACAAAGAAGCTTTCAATTAAGGATATTACCTCCTTGCTATTGATGCATAGGAATTACTTTGTAGTGGTCAAGGGCTTTGAGGAGATGTATGATAAATGCTACTTTTGAAATGAATTATAGATCTAAGAAAATTAATGCCATTAGAATTTTCGAGGATTCTTCTCTAAAAAGAGGAAGGTAGTTCTATACTTAGTTATCAGGAAGAGGAAGATACAAATCCTTGCTTTACAAGAAATTAAAGTTGGTGAAGAGGAAGCTCTTGCCTTTCAAGTCCCGAGCTATTCTACATTTTCTTAAAGGTTTTTAGAGAATAAGGGGATAGAGATCTTGAGAGCCACTTTGGATGGGCAAGAGATGATGGATCGATAATAGCTGTTGCGATCAAATTAGCAAGCCGGAGCTTGACCATTGTTTCTATTTATGCTGCTAATAGTTCAACGAGCAAGACAAATCAATGGCTCTTTCTATAAGGCATGTTAAATTTAGAACCCATCGTGATGCTACTTGATTGGAATATCACCACATAGGCTAACAATAGGTCACAAGGTGGTGAGCCATATGTAGAATTGGAGAAGGATGCTTGGAATTTACTATAAACTTCTCATTAGCTTTAGGATATGGCTCTTATGCATACAAAAGAAAATCCCCCACCTTACATGTGGCATAATCATCAATTCGGGGGCATTTGGAGAGCTGCAAGGTTAGATAGAATATATACCAATTACGAAAATCGGTGGTGTACTACCAAAAACATAGTTAACTTCATTGCTAATGTCATAGCTTCATATCACTACCCTTTAGAGTTTGTGTTTTGTATTCTCACATGTGAACATTCTATTGATGGGACACACTTGTTTCCCCTTAACACTTCCTTTTTAGAAAATTCTCACTTCGTAAAGAAGTTATGTAGGGTGTGGGATGCTAGCAAGGAGGAATAGGAAGACCCAATGGCAAGGTGGCTGTATGGAGGTCATCACCCAAACAACAAAACAACATGGCAAAACTCTTGCCACAACAAGAAGGAGAGATGTGACTAATGCTACCATGATTAGATCAAATTTGTTACATGTTTGTGATACTAATGGTGATTTTGTGCTTGCTACGCTTTTGCAAGAATGTGAAAGCTTCCTTGCAAAGCTAGAGTATAATCGAGTACAAGCTACAAATGTACAAATCAAGGCTCGTTAGGAAGCGGAAGGAGATGCCCCATCAACATTATATTTCAACACCTTGAAATAAGGGAGATGGAGAGAGGTCATTGGCTGCATAGAGGATGACCATTGGGTTATCAATACACATGGTGATGAGATTTTGGCAATTTTCTAGCATCATATGGCTGTTATTGTAGGGAAAGAATACACTAAAGTCTACAACTATGAACAAAAAGTGGTTGAATTCTTTGAAGGTTATGGCCCCATGGATACCAAGGAGAAGTTTTTTAGTATCATTGGACCTTTTACTAAAGATGAACTCCATTTAGCTTGTGAAGATGAGAGATGGGAAATCCCCAAGTATTGATGAATGTTAGTAGAGCTCTTTAAATGTATATGGGAGAACTGTGGGCATGACTTCAAAGCCTTCATGAACTACTACTTCAGCAAGAATGAATTTTCTAAGTATGTAAAAACAAGGATAATCAAGCATATTCCTAAGGCAATAGCTAGAAAGATTCAAGGTAACACAATAGAGACCGTTAACAATGCTCAATATTTCTTATAAGTTAGTTGCAAAGGCATTAACATTATAGGTGAAAACTCTACTAGCTCACATAATCCACCCTTTCCAATTTGGTAAGATCTTCCAAAGAAGAATCCAATATTCCATTCTTAACTTGGCTACTACAATTGATTGGGCACTAGTGAGTGGTAAAAATTCCATTATGGTGAACATGGATTTATAAGGCTTATGAGTGGATGTCATGGTAGTTCATCTCTATGATTCATACCCTCTTTGCTAATGTAGAACCTCAAGTGTGTATCAATAGTAAGTTGTCTAAGCCATTTATTTGAGGAGATCAATGCATCAGCTCTATCCTATAGCCCCTCTAACACTACATTAGAGAATTTTGGAATTTTCATGCACTTTGGGAGCCCCCAATATCTTTATTATTTGACCACATGGTCAAATCTTGGTGTCTTACTTAAAGGGAGTCTACCCTAAATAGTATACAAGCTACCTTCCCAAATCCCACTTTAAAAAATGGATCAAGATTAGGTGATCAAATATTTATCACTTATTTGAAATCGGGACTTCAAAAATTCCCAAATTCTCTTATATGCTACTACTATTTGTGGTGGTCAATCCTCTGCTCAAAAGGCTTAATTGGTTCATTTAGAGAGGTTCACTAAGAAGTTTGTGCCTTCCCAATGGCCAATACTTCACTGCTCAATGTTTCGTAGATAACTCTAATATCAGTCATGCCAAAGAAGATCATTTAGATAAATTTATGCTAGAAACATATAAGCTATTGTCTTTCAATTGTTAGTTGATGCGATTCAAATTGTTGTATTTGAGTTATGATGATCCCCCAGCCTTTCTCATTATTTATGGTCTTAAGATAATTGGAAGGGAGAGTTTTTTCAATATCTATGCTACCTGATTGGGCTCGCAGTCACTTAAAAGTAAGGTCCAAAATAAGGTACAAAAGTGGAGCAAGGTCCCTATGTCATTTGGAGGGAAATTTGTAATACTAAGATCAATGCTAGATGCCTAAGTGGTCTTTGTTGCTAGCATCTTTGCCTTCAAGAAGGCATCAAGGAGATGTTTGGAAAGGATATTTAGGAATTTTTTGCATGGCAAATAGGAAGGATAGTCCTAGCATGCTATTTCTTGGGATGTAATTATAATCAACCCAGGAAAGAGGGGGGTTTAGGGGTAGAGCTACTTTAGCTCATGTCTAATAGGCTTCTTTTGAAGCTACTCAATAGGATGTATTTTGATCAACCATGGGCTATTACTAGCAAAGACCTCATAGCTAAGTGGGTTTGTGGATGATGGCCAAGGCTAGAGTGGGAACATTTCCTCATTTAGTAATGACATAATATGACATGTCTTCAAAGCAAACTATCTAGACTTCTGATAAGGCCTCTGATAACATGTTTGTGCTAATCAATTTTAATGCAAAGTTATCTGAAGCATTGCACCTCTAAGGCATTCAATGTTGGATAGATGTTTGGCATCCGATTCAACTTTGTTGGTTAGGGGAGGAGGAGATCTCTCAAAAATGGGTCATCGCACTGATAAGGAAAATTAGTGGCTTGTGACAATAATGCCTGAAAAGAAGAATTCATGGTCCACCTCATATATAAACAAACCACTAACATTGTTCATGTGCCTTCAAAGTGGAGTGGGCAAATGTCCTGGGAGCCATAAGAGGAGATTGGATTTATAGTCATATCAAGGCGGCCTTATGCTGATCAAAACTATGAAGTATTGGAGGAGGAAGTATCCAAGAACTAAGATGAGAACTTGGAGGGTGTAGAAGTTGACACCCTCCAACAGGCTAAACTTGCTACAAGTGGCTTGGGAAGAGGTCTTTGAAGGGAAATAGATAAGTTAGCTATGCCACGTCACTACAGAGTGGGTAAATGTAGACATCCCATTTCTTTAATATATTTCACATTATTTAAAATTTCTAGTATGGGTAGTTTGGCAGTACCAACACGGTACACCCTCAAGATTGGTTTTAACCCTTGGCCATAAACCCAAAGGAGATAAAAGGATTGCCCTGGGACGAGTTCCTTGTACTACCGTAATGCTCCGCCAAAATTACCATTCATATGGAATACACAAATGCTCCGCCAAAATTACCATTCATATGGAATACTGGGCTGCAAACGCTTCAACAAACAGGCATATAATTTCTTGGTCAAACCAGTTTGCTATTCCAAAACGCTCCCAGCAGCAGTACACGGCTCTACGCAGGCTGTGAAAACTGTCAAACTCCGCCACCATCGCCCTGCCCCAATGACGTTGGAAAACTAGGGATCAGAGCTCTCTCTCTCTCTCTCTCTCTCTCTCTCTCTCTCTCTCTCGCGTGTTTCTTCGTCTGCTCTGGTTCTTGAGCCTTGATGAACGATATTAAGCACCTGCGTACTCGAACAGATCATCGTACATGGCTATTTCAAGCTGAGGTGACCGTCTTTGCCGCTCGGGTCTCGCTTTTTGGAGTATGTATTTGACAGCTAACTCGCCGAGAGAGAGAGAGAGAGAGAGAGATGTGTGTGTGTGTGTGTGTGCGGGTGGGTTGAGACATGTATTAGTCAAGTTTTCTGAAAGGGTTTGCCGCATGCATTTGCACATCGATTGTCGACTGATTAACTCACAACGTAGTTACTGCGCCGACTGGCGACTGGTATGTTGACATAACACTTGTGTAGAGAAGAGTTGACTTACTATACTTGCTTTGTGTAACACTCGGGAGTCGGGAATCGGTAGTCAGGTCGAGGTACCCACCCGGGACTCTGGAAAGTTGACAAAGTACAAAAAGAGAGAAAAAGTTTCAACCTAGTGTGAAACTGGAGCATTTTACACCTTTGTGATATGGTAAAATATTATTTTACACCTTAGTGATATAGTAAAATATTTTTATATCAGAATGTTTTAAAATTCTAGTTGATGATCTAGTAGAATATTCCTAGATGAGAAAACTATAGCTATAGTGAAATTTTCCTCTACATGAAAACAAATCGAAACCATTAATTCAACAAAATATTCTTGTATAATACTAATAGTTTGAATAAAATGGTAATACAAGTTAATTAGTAAAATACAAAAGATACTTTTTACTCATGCTTGGGTGCTTTTATGAGTGGGACAATTGTAATGAAATTTCAACTTTGAGGACCAATGTATAAAATCTAAGACACTAAAACATTATCAAAAAATCATAGCCTTTATGGCTTTATGTATGAATCCAAATATGAATCCATAAATAAAGAAATGTATATTTGTATACATGTATATCTTTGTTTCACATTCAAGCCAAGGTCACGTGACAATGATAGTTAATGCCATTGTGATTGGATGATGAAGGTGAGATAAGCATGTATCGATGTATTCATGAGAGGGAATAGAAGAGACTAGTCATGTTACATTGGTGGATATGACGAGCACAAGAAAGAATCCAGATCCTATATAGAGCATCTCTACAACCATGCCTCTCATGCATTACCTTGAAGTCTTACTTCTTCCACACAAGATACAGAGATGCACTCCATGCTACAACCATAAATTTACCCTCAAATGGAACAATTGATGTAGGCCATCACCACACTATTGCATCATGTTAATCAAACTAATCACACTTTGCTCATAATATTGTATTATTAGCAACATCACTAGAATCGAGTCCATTGAAAAAGCTTTGCCCCCACTAAAGACATCCTCTTATGGTTGGATCATTTGAAAGCATTAGAAGCTACAATCATTGGTCTAAACATGAAAAAGCACAAGTTAAAACCCTCATAAAGAATGTAATAGCAACAAATTTGTATACTAAACAAGATCACTATATCAAGGCAAGTTGGGGTCAACTAAAAGTAGCCCTTGTCCACAACTTTGTGCAAGAAAAGTGAATGCAATGATCAATCAAAACAATACCCAATTGTCTATTGGATGAATCAAAACCTCATGTGTGCTAATACACATGTGAAGCAATGAAACTTCTTTTTTTTGGGCCCACCTATAAATATGGTATAGCACACAATACCCAAGATAAGGCACCATCTACTCTCCAGTGAACCATTCAAATGGCTCAAAGATGGAAGCCAATATGGATACAAAGAAACAACCTACCTCAAGCTCCAATTAGATTTGAAGGATGAAACCCTTGGTAGATGTTCAGGCACCCTTAGAATTTACATCCAAAACATCCAACTCATAAATAGGCAAGCACTACCAGACAAGAATGTTAAGTACAAGTAAGACACTTCTCTAACACTTCACCAATTTGACTAAGTCTTACAACAACATGATAAGTGCAAGTAAGATGCTTCTCTACAACTTAGGGCCATCAACATGTGCATTAGTATATGAATCTATTGTGATATATATCCAAAAAGTGTCTATGTATCCTTAACCAACTTCACCATTTTGATTGAGTGCAAGTAAGTCCTACCAAAACATGTCAAGTATGAGTAAGAAGCTTCTCTACAACTTCACCACTTTGACTATGTCCTACAACAACATGATAGCCGTTGCATAAGTAAGATGCTTCTCTACAACTAAGGTCCATGAACATCTACATTAGCATGTGAATCTACTATGACATATAACCAAAAAGTATCTATGTATTCCTAAAAAGGAATTCAAACATTTGGTACCTCTCATCACGGAGAATGCCCAATTGCTACACCATCTTGGAGTGTTGATGTCATCATCCACTTAGCAAACTCCACATTTTCGACATACTAGCATGCATATTCAACATCATTAGACATTTGTGGGCTGCTCCTACTGATGTGTTTTAGGAGAGACATCTCTTCAAATGGTGTGTCATCTTAAAAATCTTATAACCCACTATCTTTCTAGAGGCGCAAGCACCCAAGGGGTCCACTAGGGTTTATCGTATGGTACCACAAGAGTGTAAGGGAGGGGGGCTATTTAAGGGAAGGAAGGTACATTTTATAAGGTAAGGTCTCATAAATGGGGGTAGATAAGGGGTATTTTCATATATTTCTTACACGCAAGTGATGTCTTCTTATTACTACTAGTGAATCCCCCGTGTGCAAGCATTGATTAATAGAAATTTCTAAAAGCACTGTGTCAAAGCTTTCTTGATGTATCACAATCCCCACAATTCTTGAACACTACATTCTCTCTACTTTTCCATGTTTTGCAACACCTTAGGTAGATGCAAAGCTATCATCCGCTTCCAATTAGCTCCACGATTAAAAACTCAAGTTTTCTTAGCTCTTCTTGAGCATCTCTTCCTTTTTTAAAAATGCAAATCTTTGTAGCTTCACCAACAATGCTATCCATAGATGCATTTCATGCTTACAGTTATTGAGGATACCAAAAGGCTCAGACCTATACATAGCAAAAAAAGCTCAAAGAAAAACCTTACAATTTTAAGCAAACTTCCTTTCCTTTGATCTTGAAAGCATTGAAATATCCCATAGCTCCATGACATAGATCTTCTCTACTACACACTCCAGGCCCTATAGTCCTATCCACAACAAGGCAACTAAATAACGAAATGATATTTAATTTATTTACTCATGGGACCAGATTGTATCATACTTACTGGTCCATTGGGGATAAATATAATGGCCATCCAAATCAATGCATATATCTTATGGGAATGTGCCGTGCTATCTAGACTATCAAATAGTAACATTCACGAAACACATGCTAGTGTTGAGTTTTCCCACAAGATAGAAATCCAAGAGATTGAAGTATCATACCAAGTTATATTGTTTTAGCTTACTACTACCTGCAAAGAGGATATCAAAACACTCAACTTACATTCTTCATTTTTTATGTTTCAATAGGCTTTTCAGATAGGTGGATGAAACATATCGATCCATCGAGCTCAAACTTCAACTGATCTAACCTTTTGTTGGGCTTGCTACAACCAAAGCGGCAAAAGCTACACCTAATGTAAGAGCACCTATCTTGCATCACACAAGTACATTTAGAAATCGAAGCAATTAAATAATTTTTTGACTACTTAAAAGCTAGGGATTGTTTAAAATAAACCTACACCAAAAACCATAGTTGCCCTCATACAATTGGATACATAGATATATGAGTGTGAAAGTATGATTCGTTAAGATTCAGACCATGGGTCGGAGTCTATACTCCTACCTTTCATGCGTTTTCTTTGAACTACAAAAAGGTGAATTTGTTAAAACAATATTCCTCATTGTGAATTTGCACATGATTATGAGCTTCACCTAGCTCCTCTTCCCACTTGCTATTGCCAACATTAAGTTATGTCCTTTCACATGCAAGGCTGCCAAAGTTTTGGATCCCAAACCTTGGGTCTGATATGCATAGGAGGCTTTCATCTATGAGAGTCTTTTTATGTGGCTCTCCTTCATTGATATGCTTCCCCTCCTCTAAGCACCTTGTTGGCATTTCCCATGCCCAAAAGAGCTGCTATTGTGACCACTCCAACTTCATAGGCAAGTGTTGTCCCTTGAACCTCCTTGTTGCTAGATAGAACAAGCCTCTCACTAGTGAAGTCTCATATTTTGGCCAAATGTTGATACTCCTATCACCAATGATGACACCCATCGAAAATTTCTTATGAGTAAGCTATATTCTACAAGAAGTTAGATTGGTCTTAGTTATTGAATATCTTAGGTAAACTAAAGTACCAACCCGCAAGTGGTCTCAAGAAAACTCAAGAAGGCACTCCTTCAAATCCAATTTGCCTAATGCTCCTTATAAATTCATTAGGCTTCTTAGAGGTTGATATAAAAGGGATCAATTTTGAGTTTGCTGCTAGATACATCTCCTACTTCTTCCATCTGTCACCTTGAGCCTACATCCCTTAGCTTACCTATTGCTACTGGTGACATTCACACTGATGATTCTACTCCCAAACATTTCTATCCATATGCCTTTTGATAGGGCCTATGATAGGGGGTGCTTCGAGAAGACAAAAGGCATGCATTGTCTTGTTAATTGTTGTCATGGACACAAATCTAATAGTGATTTGTCTTGAACTAAATAAAAAACTATACAGTTATGTGACTTGATATAGGATAGTTCCAATAATTGTTGGGTCCTATCTCATAAATTCATACAATTCTCATCTCAAGGATCCTTTGAACATGCACAACATTGCTACTATTCAACACTATATGAGTCATTCATGTATTAATATATATTGAGGCAATCCTTGCTTGTTAAGGTCATTCCTTCTTCCTTTAACAACTCGCTTTCTGCTCAAAAGTCTACAACAAAAGACATAGTTACTAGGAGATATTATTTGTATGCATGATCGATTTTGGCAAAGATAAATGCTTTAAAGTTCCTAATATTGTACTTACCAATAAGGATAATGTACCACATGTACATGATAGTTGTGTAATATCCCAATAATTTAACAATTTTCAGCTTGTTCAAGCTAAATGAGTTTTCATCTGTTCTTATGAGCTATGCTACTTCTGGGTCTAACTAAATGAGTTTTTGTGTCATCTTGTGATAGTTGGCTAAAAGAGAAGGTTCATCTATGTTTCTAGAATAGTGAGTAATCCAAAATGTTGTCAAGCTCTTGTGATAGACCTTGCAAGGATATTACCCAAACCTCCTACCTTATATTTTATGCCATTTCTATGAATGATATATTAGTTTAAGAAATATTCAAGACATGAACCTTTGATAGGAACCCAACACAAACAAGAAAAGGGGGCAAAGCTCTAGCACATGCATGTGCACCCTTGTTCCTTTAGAATTTTTTACATGGCACAACATTCACATAGACACAAAGATTTTTAAAGGGTATACCATAAATTAGTAAATTCTTCTTTTCTTTTTTTCTTCAGACATACATTGACACACACCCAAACACAAATTTTTAAAGGGTGTGCCATTCATAAATTAGCAAGTTTTCCTTTACTTTTGCATTCACACTCTAATGGTTCATAAAGGAAAGTCATCTACTAAGATTGTGGTTTGAGATGTTGTAACATGAGCATCGTAAAAGGAAGGTGGATCAAGAATGGCTTCAAAGTGTATGATAGCATGGAGAAATTCAAGAAAAGACTTGATTTACATATGAAAATCCTCAATCTAATATTGAGCTCCACCTAAACATGAATACTATCACAATTTTTGAAGTCTTCTTGACAACAATTAACATTGATAACAAAAAAGTTGTGGACAATAGATTTTTAATGTGTTTTGATTATGTTCAAAGAGAGAGGTATATATAAATGTATGTATGTATACATAAGTAAATTTGTTAAATTTAATCCCATTGAATAGGCTCATTATGAGCTTATCTTAAGTTTCACACAAGCATCAAAACATTCAAGTATCATAAAAGAAGGATAACATATAGGCACATGCATATTTAATCCTCCACATGCAAAGAAACAAAGGACAGAAATCATGCATGCATGCATGCACACACATGCACACATACACATGCACATAGTATGTGTGTGTGAGTGTGCACATATGTGTCTCTTGCATTTAAAATTTTTATGCCTTACAAAGATCAAGCTTCTCACCTAAGTTGTACATTTGGCAATGCATAAAAAATGCATCTCTCTTGCAATCCATACCATGCTGATATTATGTGTGTATGAGTGTGCATGCGTGTGTGTCTTGCATTTAAAAGTTTTATGCCTTGCAAAGATCAAGTTTCTAGCCTAAGTTGTACATTTGGAAATGCATATTAAATGTATCTCTCTTGCAATACATACCATGTCCATGTGCAATTTTTATAAATGAAAGTGCATATAAATGCATGATTATCTAGATATCAAATATAAGCCTTGCACAATAATATGAATAGATGGATAATATGCTAAAAATTGAATTGACAAGTTTGTGTCTTGATAGGTTTGCATGTTTCTTATGTTACCATAATAAAATCTCCATACCTACTGCATCACATTAAAAGTTCTATACATCCTCCTCATTCCAAAACTACGTTCCGTGCAAAAATGGCTACAAGGAAAGCTTATTCTATCACTGCTTATACATGAAAATGTGTGTTCTAGATGAAAAACATGCAAGAGGAGATTGAGATATAAGCTACACTAGTAACTATCCTATACTTGGTCGAGGCATAGAACATTAGCATACCATGCTTGCAATAAGTGTTAACTTAGCTTTGTTTTATAAACATAACTAACTACTTTCTATGACTCATAGAATATTTGTTCACTTTGCTATATAGACACTTATTTTAATTTTTTGGCTTTATATATATTTATCTAGTAAAAATTCAAAACTTAGTCTAGATCCAAAACTCCCTACATGGTAACTAGAAACACGGGGGATTCACTAGTAGTAATAAGGAGACGTCACCTGCGTGCAAGAAATTTATGAAAATACCCCTTATCTACCCCCTATTTATGGGACCATACCTTATAAAATGTACATTCCTTCCCTTAAATAACCCCCCTCCCTTACACTCACGTGGTACCATACAGTAAACCCTAGTGGACCCCTCGGGTCTAGAAAGAGTTCATACATTACTAGGTAAGAGTCATTTTACTAGTTATAACTTCATGCTTATGTTGTAAAATTAAAAACCTAGTTTAAATATGGAAATTCCTACTTGCTAACTAGAAAAATTCATTCATTTACTTAATGTGGGTCTTTTTACCATCTAATCTTGTGTCTAAAGTTCCTTGGGTCTGCTCTGGTTGTTTTTCTAGGCTGTTAGATAGATTCCACGATTCAAACAATGATCTGTATCACACACACTCTCTCATTTTTTTACACTTGAGCACTTGTGAAGAAAGTATGTTTTTTCTTGTTGGATGATAGCTATATCTTTAGACAAATATATTTGCATCATCAAGAAGGCACAACCTAGAGTTTGAACTCATATACCCACATTACCAAACCCACTTGCGAACCAACTTGGCAACAACCCCATTGGGATGTCAAATGCTCTATCCTTAAAAGCACGCACACACACACACACACACACACACACACACACACACACACACACACACACACACACGTGTGTGTGGGTATCTCTTATGGCTTCACATACCTTGAAACTACATGCTAACTAGATTCATTAGCAAAGGATATGCTTGTTATGTCCATACACTGATAGTTGTGGACATTTGTAAGCTCAAAGATGTAGAAAGAATAACACACTGATGTTTTAGATAATATAACAAAGTATACTAACACCAAATGTGCATCACCCTAATAGGTTGGGATATACATGAGTATAGGGCATACTTTATCATTGGATTGCCTTCCTACAAGATGTTGCAAATGCTAGATACTTTCCCATAATAGCAATTTTCATAAAAGTGCAACATATGATGCCAAAATTTGCACAGAATTCACAGGAGGTAGAATAAAACATTTGGAATAAGTGGAACTAAAATCCATTATACTATATGAAAAGCACTTTTCTAGAAATGTATTTTGTCATTAAAATTTCAAAAGAAAGTTTAGAACTATTTGGGGTTACCAAAAAGTTGACAACTTTGATCCATTTGTTACTATCAAGATTGTTTAAGCAAAGACATTTTATCTTGCTGAGGCTCTTGATTAGGGAAACCTTAAATGACATGTAGTGTCTAATGGAATGGAGATTGGGCATAAAGACATATGTATCAACTTATTTTGACCTAGGCTAGTTTTATGATTATTATCTTGTGTTGCCTACACACTATGTCAATATGATTTGTTTTTAGCATTCATCACTCAAGAGAGCATGATTTTTCTAGAGGATCTGAATTACCTTAATTTTTTTTCTATGTGAAATTAGAGTAAACCTGACCCTCATCCATGATACGGAGTGAAAAGGATCATGTTGAGACTACACTTTGCCAGACACACTCACATCGTATAAGTGGCTCCACGATACAATGTGAATAGGACCTTACGAAGATTTGGCTTCGTTGCTCTCGTATCATATCAACTTATCCTCTGTGTGCCATATGAATGATACCTCCAAGGAATAGTTTTTTATTACTCTTCTTTTCATTTTCTATCAAGCATTGAGGGCAAGGACAAAGTAGATAGCAAGGAAAGTTTATATAGAGAGCAAGGATAACGGACAAGCGGCAAGGCCATTAGGTTGTACACAATATTAGATAACTAAACTATAATATGTGCATTCTTGACAACAAAATTTAGGGAAATTTGGGCTTACTAAGTTGGTTTTCCTTGCCTATTGACATCCATGTCTTAATCCCACCATCCTTAGTAATCTTTTAGATGATCAAATGGGTGGACCTTTCTTAGAAATGGAAAGTATATGAAGCATTTATTGTCTCATAATAAAAGTATAGAAGTAATTGAGAAAATAATCCACAGTGAGTCCCTTGTAGTCACATGTTTCATTAAAAATGTTTCAAAGACTGCACATTGTAAATGACTAAGAAGGATCCTTTGGGAGTGACAAGTCCTCTGGATTGATCTAGTTAGTTAATGCATATTGTGGATATATAGGTCCTATCAAGACTAGATGGTACAAGTTTCCACTTTATAGCACTTCTCCTCCAAAGCTACTTCCATGCTACTTATCTATTTAGCTTGTATTTCATAGATTCTCATGGTAATGAGGTAGGTAATATTTAAATGAGAATAAGAATTGGTATATTGTATACCAATGAGTCAAGAGAGATGCAACTTATCACGAACTTCAAATATTTGTTCGGGGGAAAATGGCTCTTTGTCCACTTTCTATTGCCATTACCCATGTTCACACTAGCAAGCATAAGACAATTTTGTCATCGGAATTAGATTTCAACCCGATAAGTAGATGCACAAAAGCTTGAAAGGATTTGTAGCTTAAAGCAAGGAAATAAATCAGTCCATGCTTACACAACCAAATTTACAATTGTAAAAGGTAAAATTGACCAAAACATCTAACCCCAGGTTGAAATGTTAAACACCCTTTATGTCGAAGGCTTCCATAAGCCACCTCAAAGGCTTCCATAAGCCACCTCAAATGTTAAACACCCTTTATGTTGAAGGCTTCCATAAGCCACCTCAAAGAGCTTTTGTATTTGATGATTTGTCTAGCAATAATATAGATCCTTTTTACAAGAAAGATCTTAGATTGGAATGATCCCTATCAAAAGATAAATCTTTAAAAAAATGGAAAAAAAATCCACAAAGTCAACCCAAAAGGTCAAGACACTACTGATTTAAACTTTGATTTGAATTTAGAGACAGAAACTAGAAGTGAGGAAGATGACTAATTCGAGGATGAGGAGGATAAAAAAGCCTAGCAAGTCCAAGAAGAAGGAAAAGGGCAAGAAACCCGCGAAGGGCAGATTACTAACTTTCTTTTTTGACTAGATTCTAGAGAATCACCAACAAGTTTCGATGATGATTTTCCAAATATCCACTTATTTGCAATAGGCAAAAGCGGACGTGAGCTGTGCCTACTCCTTCATGGACCTAATATGAGAAAATACCGACCTTCCTAGAGACCAAAGTGCTTCCAACCCATTCACAAAAGGATTAAAAAAAATGATTGGATCTCCAAAACAGGTATTTTGAGGCCATCATGGACCAATTATATCATTGCACCCTGTCGGGAGTGCTATAGAGAGTGTTTTTACGAATGGAGCAATTTGTAGTTCTAGAGGAAAGTCACCAAATGATTTTTTGTAGTCATTTTTCTCCTAATGTGACCATCAAAAAAATCCAGCAAGTCAAATTGTGGTGGCAGACCATGCATAGCAATGTATGTAAGTGGATCTAGCAATGCGATTCCTGCCAAAGATATTGAGAATCAAGCTTAGTCTGGTAGAAAATTGTAGCCTTAACTGTCATCTATTATGTGTGGCATAATAAATGAGTTGGTATAACTCAATCATAGTTAGTTTGTATGATCAATTAGTGACCTATCTCTTCCCCTCTCTTTGAACATGGTATCAGAGCTCAGCTTTGCAGGAGCTTGAGTTGTGGAGATGGACTTGATATTCGGTCTATGAGAAACCCTACAACAGCCCTTTTTTTGAAAAAGACATATCTTTGCTGAAAAAATGGATTTTGGAGAAATGGCCCTCCATCAGAATTGTTTTGACATGGTCCACAACTTTGCAGAATAAAGTTTTTTCAAATTCTACACGAATTTTGAGATATTCAACATAGACATATGCAAATTAGTTGTTTACTACAATCTACAACACTCTCATTTTGACTTGAGATGTCTGTAAAATGTTTGAAAAATGCTTAAGAATGATTATGGATGGTGAACATTGATATGTTGGAGCTCTTAGGCGATATTTTACTAATGTACCTCAATCATTGAGGGTTGAAGTTATTGATTTATGCTTGACAGTACTGGATTTATTCTTTACATGCTCTGGATGATTCCCTATTGCAATGTCTAATTCCTTGAGCATTGTTTTCTCAATTTAGACTTGGTTTGCTACTGGTTATAGTAGGCATTTTGCTAGGTGCTATTCTTTCCAAGGATCTCCTTCATGTTTGCATGAGAACAATGCAACTACTGATGCTTATATGGACATGTGTTGAAGCTAGGATACTATGGTGATGCCTTTAGATATTTTTCGACTAATTTGAGCTTACATTTTTCTCACATTTAACTATCATTTTACTCCTATAATACAATATACAACCAACACTTATCTGGTATAGGTTACACATAAATCCATCTGATTATATTTGAGTATGTACATTGGATATATTGATACCTTGGCTATCATGTAAGCATATGGGGATGTTTATGGAATGATTTGAGCTATAAATTTAAGTTGCATTTGATATTTTGGAGCTTGATTACATTACTATTGTCTATGATAAATACCTCTAATTTATGTCATTCTAAGTAGTAAATGCATGCTCATATAGAGGACTACAAGTGAGCTATTACCAACTTACTTGATCTTATATGTCTTGAGATGTTGGTGCTTGTTAGAATCTTGGTTGTGAAATATTTTTAGCTACAATTAGTAAACTATGACATGCCTTTGCAAAATATTGAAGGCACTAATAGTTCCTAAGTGGACAGTCACTTTACCACTCTGACTAGTTGACTACAACATTATGGCAAATGCAATAGATACAAAATATCCAAATTGTGGGAAAGAAATCATATAATAAGAAATTTTCATTGTGGAAGTTTAGAATGCAAAACTTCCTAATTGGAAGAGGTTATTGGGACTTATGTATTGGATATGAAGTTGAACCAAAACTACTAGATACAAATCCCAAGTCTTGAGTAGTAGAGAGCTCATAGACAATGGATAGAAAGAGTGAGTAAAGTCCTACATTGGTTCTCATTATGCATATTAGATGCTATGGCCATGTAGATCACTAATTGTTAGTCTCTGAAGAATGCATGGGAGATTCTTATGAGAATGTATGAAAATGTAACACATGCAATGAAAATTCAACTTAAGCAACAACTTAATAACATGAGTGGAAATGGCAGAAGCATATAGGCTTACATTACTGAAATTAAAACCATTACTCATCAACTTGCTTTTGATGGTTAAGAATGATGATATGGTTGTAGTTACCTTAAATGATTTGGGTAAATAGTACAAAGCCTTTGACATATCTATTTCTATAAGACTAGAACGCCTTGATTGGGAAGAGTTTCTTGCATTGTCACTACATGAAGAAGTCAAACTAGGGTTGAATATAGATTTGAGTACCTCTCAGAGCAAAGATATCATATTTTACTCTAGGTAGAGAGCTAGATGTGGCAGGTCTCAAGGGTGACACTCGAAATAATTATGGGCAGCATCAACAAAATTTTTGGAACAATCAAAATGTACAAGGTCAAAGATTATCATGATCTTTTAGAGGGAGGGGGAGATCATCAAGAGACAAAGGTGATTCTTCGTAGTCCAATGATCAATTGAATAGAGACAAAGATTGTCATTATTGTGGCAAGTATAGGCATGTAGCAAAAGACTATTATAAAAAGTAGGCTAACATGAAACCTAAGGGCAAACAACATAGTAATTATGCATCATCTAGTAATGCTTGTAATGATCAATCAAATAAGATGTTTGCCATGACACATGCATCAAAGGATATGCCTAAGCAAGGCAAGGCTGATGCAAGATGGTACATTGACTCATGTGCCTAAAATCATATGACCTCACACGGAGAGTGGTTTGATGAGATGACTTCAAGCTCTCATGGCTATGTATGTATAGGAGGCAATGATACATAGCATGACATCAAATACATGTGTTGTAGTGTTAGTCATGCATGATGGACATAAAAAGAGTCTCTACAATATTTTACATGTATCGTCCATCACTAAAAATTTATTGTATATTGGACAAATGGTTGCCATAGAAAGTGCGAGTCCAATTCAATAGAGATGGTTGCTTTATTGAAGAATATGGAAATGGTTGTAAGTTGATTGCAAAAGGAAAAAGGGATGGTTTTAACTTGGATGCTACTATTCCTGAACTAAATGCAGTCACGTTTGCTCATGACAATGGACTAATAAGAAATTGAAATATGGCATAAGCACATTGGGCATGTTAATATACAACGGATTAAAACTATGCAGTAGAAAGAGATCATACTTGGACTTCCGAGATTTAAGTATACGGACTTAGGGTAGTATGGTTAGCTTGTTATTTTGGAAAGCAAGAGATATTTCCATTTGTTAGACATGTTAGCAATAGCAATAGATCATTGCAATTATTGCACTCAGATATTTAAGGTTTACACATAATGCATCATTTAATGGTGCGTGATTTATGTCTCTTTATTGATGATTTTAGTAGATATACTTGGCTGTATATTTTGAAACACAAGGATGAAGTGCTAGATGTTTTCAAAGATTTCAAAAACCATGCTAAAAGTGAGTTTGGGTGTTATATCTCATGCTTGAGATCTGATGGAGGAGGTGAGTATGTCTCTCATGAATTTGATAGGTATGTAGGTGAGTATGGCATTAAAAGGTAACTTACAAATAGTTATACACAACAATAGAATGGTGTGGCAGAGAGGAAAAATAGAGTGGTTATGAAATATATAAGAGCTATGTTGAATGAGATGAATTTACCGAATTGTTATTGGGTTGAAGCAATTTTGATTGCAATGTATATCTTAAACATGGCTCCTAGAGTTGGTATTCATAATCTTACTCCATATGAGAAATTGCATGGAAACACAATATTAGTGAGTTTGGGAATCTCCCAAATCCCATTTTTTGAATACTAAAAAGGTGGCGCCCAGATAACATGCCCATAAGTTTCTCAAAACCATATGATGTGACCTATCATTGGAAAGCCCTTGAAAAATGGAATCTATTGAGGTATAGAGCACTTGATTTGGAGTTATAGTGTTCAAGTTATGACAAATCCAAAGATTTGATCATGTGTCCCAAACTTATGGGAAATTCCCATATTTCCCAATATGGTGTTTGGACATAAACTGGATATCAACCATTTAAAAGTATTTGGATGTATTGCATATGTGCATGTGCCAAATGAGAAAAAGAAGAATTTAGATACTAAGGCATTCAAATCCTTCTACGCATGAGACATTGGTTAGCAAAGATGTTGTGTTTGATGAGTTAGCTTCTTAGTATGGTGGTCAAAATATAGTTATTTCTTATGGACCAATAGATGCTACTCATGCTAAAATTTATCCTTTGGATAATACTATTGTTACTAGGCCTACATGTGACATGTCTTCTGTTGCCAGGTCGCTTATGTAGTCATGGTTCTATGTCCAGTATGTATTTGGTCTACTTCTTCACAAAGAATATCACGTGACCTGTCTCCTGGACCCCCACAAGTCCAAGCATGATACCTTAAAGTTCTTTGTGGAAGCCATATATCTATAGGCCAAGGCATTCAATGTATGTAAAAAGGTAGATTCTCTATTTTTCTCTTATTTTGCTCTTGATATTGCCTAGGTGCATGTGCTTTATGACTACCTCTTTGTTGAGGCAAAACAGCTGGTCCATCAGCCTGGTCCATTGGCCAGCTAGCACTAAAACAATGAAGGTAATGCGTAGTTAGCATTTTTCTTTTCTCTTTTTCCCACTTGTTATTATCAAACCATCCCGGCAGCTTCCACCCCTTGCTTCATAAACTCCACATGTGTTGGTTTCTCTGTCTCAATTTGAAGCTAGTGCCTCACAAGAGCCCTTTCCCTAACCCTCGCTAGCCTAACACTTATCAAGTCTTGGTGGTGAAGAGCTTAAAGGACCAAGTCCTCAAAAAGTAAGATTAGACTAATTAAGACCCTACCAAGTCGGCATTGTAGCACAACCGCGAGCCCCACAAAATTCACCCCTCCAACTTGCTGAATAAGTCCACTTCTACTAGTAGCCTCTACACCAAACTTTCCCTCAAATCTCAAGGAGAAAAGTGCCAGTGGGAGGAAGAACCCTCCCAAGTTAACAAGTGCACTCTGATCACTTCGACAACATTCACTAGTTTGGATGGCACCTCCACTATTGCCACTTAATCTTGTACTCTTCCTCCCTAGCAACTTATCCTCATCCCTTTAGAGTTCAATTGGTAAATGGCACACCGTTCCCTCAACTTTGTCAATGGGTTCTTGACCCTGCAATAACACCAGCATCAAGAGCTCACCACTCAAGTGGCGTGCCTCAAGTAGGCCAATACCACCCTCTCTGAGTAGCTCCAACTAAAGGATACCATCCTCCATGAATATAAACAAAGGCTAGAAGCATGCAGGAAGCACATATGACTTTTGCAAATGATATAAAAAGTAGAGCACATTAGGTGCAGAAGGAAAATGTATTCCTTTATGCAAGTGCAATAGGAGTGGAGAAACCAGATGGTTCAATCTAGAGACCATTTAGGAACTCCATTGGTATTATGAGAAGGATTAGCTCATGATTATGAGAAGGACTAGCTTGATCACTAGGAAAAGCTAAAGCATGAACTCTAGCCACCATATGAGATGCTTGCTCCAAGCTCCCGCCCCTACCCAACAAATTAGATGAGCTAGAAATCGATTCCTAGTTTGCTCCTTTTGCCCCACCAACTACAAATTACTGCCACTCTACACATCCACTAGTAGCAAGGAAAAAGTGCCATTGTTTGTTTAGCCCCATCTCACTCAAACTCTACTTCAGGCTATTTTTCCATGTTTAAACTTTTGGCCTTTCCCACTATAATAATGCACACTCTCCAAATCCTCTCAAATCAACTACCTAGGAATAAAAGGACATCATCAAAGTATCTCATGCCCCAACCTTCAACAAAAGGGAAGTAGATTTCCAAAGAAGAGAGCTCACCACTATAAGTGAGGAGGATGTGTCACCAAAAGCTCCAAATGGCTGTAGGCTTCTTTGACTTCTCCATTGGCACTAGATCCACATATCCAAAGTGCTAGATGATGGTGGAGAACTACAAAGTGTTGGAGTAGAAAAACACCGAGGTAGAGGAACGGATTAAAATCTTACAACATGTGGTGCTAGATGTGAATAGAGAATAGAAAGTAGAATTTGACCTTCTTTGGTAGTATATTCCAGAGGAAAAGTGGGCCAATGTGGTGCAAGAAATGAAGGGGACTGGCATTCCTCATCCCAGTCAAGGCCAACCTAGACCCAAATTTTCATGCACCAAAAGACCGTTGAAGCACTCGTCTCTAGCCAAAGCCAAAGCTAAGAAAGAACCAAATAGGGAGAAGAATCCCCAAATATTGACAATCTAGGCAAGGATCAAGGAGATGGAGATCCTAGTCTTGATTATCCACCCTCCAAAGACCCCTTTGCTCCCAATCAAGATATCATGAAGTTGACAAATATTCCCTAGCTTCTGGCCCAAACCACTTTGCCAAGTCTAAAATACTATCCTTGAAATGCTCGCACTACATCTTGTTACAAGACAGGCATAGGAGCCCACAATAAGCAAGGGAGTATAAGGGCATATGAGTGTGAATAGCCCTAGGGGCAAGGGAAACCGTAACTCTAGCTTGGTAGAGGCTATATATACAGCCTATGGGTCACTATCAAGTGTGGGAGAGTGTACCCAAGTTGTACTCTAAGCAACTTAGTAAGTAAGATTTTGTTCTTGTACTTTGAGCTCTCTTCTCCCTCTTGTGCACACATTCCAATGCTACAACTCTGGCTTCCAATATGGTATCAGAGCCTCCTCTGATCCCCTCAACTTCCTATACTCTCAGCTACCACTAAGTGCACATGAGCTATCATTTCCTTCATCTTATCCTTCTTTCCTCCATAGCTGCCTGCAACGTACCTCCATTGGAGGACTTGGAGAGGACAAAGGAGGCCATATCAGCTCGTGCTTTCTTCTGGAGATCTCTTTCCCACATCAGGGCACAACTTCTCGTCAGGAGTACCCCCAACATTGTGCACCATTGTGCCCGGCATTGTGTGCTTCCCAGAAACAGCGTAGTTTCTGACAGCATTGTCGTAGAGTTCATGCAAGAGCTGCAGAACACGGGGTTCAAGATACAACAAGGAAAGAAGCTAACAAGAAGATCTCAATTTTTGATGCCAAAGTTCACTATATTGCTTGTCAAGTAAATTACAAGAGATCCATGAGTGCTCATTCTGAACATCGAGCTTGTGTAGGAATTTGCATAGGCTAAGCGTCTCTCAGCTTTGCACTGCTGCAATGTTTTGATAAAGCTCTTTTCATAGACCAGTATTGATGACTTATGGGTATAGAGTCAAAATAAATGACAAAGCATTACAATCTGTCCATTGCTTTACAATAAAGCGTAAGAGCTTGCTTTTCAGGGCACCAAGTAATTCATCCAGATTCAGAACTTAGTTATAGACAGCTTGATCAATCTCCAAGTCCAATGGATAAAACATTTGATAAGTGCTTGCATAGGCTCCCTTTCTTCAAGCACTTTCTAGTCTTTTGTCAAATATGCATCCCACTCATCACGAAAGTTGTCTACAGCTTTGCAAGCAGCATGACGGCCTCTCTAGACACACTAAATAAGCAGAGTAGCTGATGCGGTTCACAGAAAATGATCTTTCGCAATGCCACTAGAAGTCATTCACAGTCAGTTGTCTATCCAGTTGGGCAAGGACATCACCCTTGTAATCATGGTTCTCCAGAAGTGCTGCCTTTTCAAGACACCGTAATCCTGCAGTATGCTCAAGTTTCTGTCTCCCTATTCGCAGTGATTCTGTGTCATGTACTTCATGCAAAAGTGTGTCATCAACAGGTGCTGCTATGTTCCACCTCCAAACAGCTGCAACAAACACTTGAAGTATATGAGTTAGAGGGCTTCCACCTGAAACCTTGTTCCGACACAAGGGAGTCCTTGCTAGAAAAAAGACCAGATGCGAGAGTGATCAAAACTGCCAGTATGCCAAAGCCAAGTCCCCAAGTTGCATTGTCCTCAATGTACACAATAACTGTAAATGCCAATAAGGCACCTGTGCAAAGTCCAAAGTACCACCAGTTGAAAAAAAAAAACTTTCTGCTTTCTTTCATTACTATCTTTTTCATCAAATTGATCTGCACCAAAAGCTTCCAGACAGGGCTTTACACCTCCTGTACCAGCGGCAATTAGATATAAATAGAGGAAACAAAAAGCTAACTGGACTGAGTTTGCTTCTGGACAGACTGCATCCATGTTGCAAGAGGATGGTTTGAGAGACCTAATAGACGCTGAAAGAGTCAACAGGATGAATCCTGCAATATATATAGTGTTGAAAAATAAGTGATTGCTCGATATCATCCCCAATATGCATTAGCTAAGAAGGCTCCCAGGATAGGCAATATGGTGGTGACCCCAGTCTCTGGACGAAAAGCGGTAGCAATAGCGGGAGAATTGTAGAGAGAGTGATTTAGCTGCTCGGGCTTCTTGTCTACTATCGAATTTTCCGCAGGCTTCCAGATTTACTGATGCACTTGGCACAATCCACACAGGCCCGTCCTTGACAGAAACACCCCTCCTCCTTACACTTGATGAAGATCGCCACCATTGGTTGTAAATAGAGACCGTGGTAGAGAGGACTACGAGCTGGCAGTTTGGCGCATAGCTTTCATTCATAGACCTAGAGACAGCTCGAGAGAGAAACCTCCATGTTCAGTTCATTCCCTGTGGTTGCAAAGACCTTGCAAATCCAAAATTTGCTATTTTCAGGACCGCATCTCCATCATTTGATGATAGAAGAAGATTCTGAGGCTTCAGATCTCTATGTATTAGATTGTTTGCACGTAAGATCTGTAAGCCAGCACCTAGTTGGTGCATGAAATGACTCGCAATCATCTTAGACACTCTCCCATAGCGATGAATATAGACAGCTTGATCACCTCCTGCACAATACTCTAGAACTCGAAAAATGTGATTTGAAGCCTTTTCATCATATCTTTTAGAATCCAAGATTTCAGGTGCCATGTACAGGGGAGATCCGCAGAGTGTCTCCGCCATACCCAATTAAGCTCCCCCCCCTTTTCCTCCCCGGTAGAGAGCGAAAAAGCTCCTCTTTGACTAGAATAGGCTAGCCCCCAAAAAGGCCCAATAAATTTAGTTTATCCTATTAGCAAGGGCCTATCCTTTGGCTCAGACCAGGTTTTATTAATGATTGAAGAAGCCACTGAGCCTAAGTTTCCGCACCCTTTCAGAATGATATCACTAATATGTACCTTCGCTCGCTCACCAGCTTTTGAGAGACTTCCTTCAACTCTATTTCATGGGAACTATTGAACTTAGATAATCGGCTGAATGATCTAAGGTTCTCTGAGGCCAAATGATGGTTAGAACCTTTTCTTTCTTGAATTTTGTCGATCTGATTATCCTCCAGAATGCCAACATCATACCCTCCTCCTTATGTATCTATAGCTGCTTTTTTGGTAACCTTTTCCTCAATGGATGAACTAAAGAGTTGTATTGTCTTTGACCCTCAAGTAGGTCTCAAGGACCCCTCTCCATCTTAATCTCCATTGCATGTAGTGCCAATGTATCTTCTTCAAAAATGCTTTATCCCGCATGTTACGTTGGCCTTGTTCACGTGCAACCTTTATCTTCAGAGCTTAAATGTAAGCTTCCTTTGATTCCACGGTATCCTGCACTTATCTTGGAGTTCATCATTGAAATTAACAGCTTGATAATATTCTTTAGCATCAGTTTTTCATATTTTTCTGACACACATACAACATGCACACAAACAGAAACACACACAAACACAAACACACAAGTGGAGTATGTACATTGGATGCGGGTACTGAAAAGGATGGAAAGATAATGCAGAAATCAAACACAATGAAACACACACGAAAAGATAACACAGATGCACAATAAAAATGGAGGTGTTTACGGCTCGGATGCGCAGCAGCACAACATCCACCCCCTCTAAACCTGCACATCCTCCGGATGAGCCAACTATCCAGGATCATCCAAGTCCACAAACAGGTCCAGTCCTTCATCAGTTTCCGATAGACCTGTTTCTCCATCAGCTTCATCATCCATATTTTCTGCTTCTTCTACTAGAATTTCTTCTAACTGCTCTTCTTCTACCAATGCTTCAAGTGCATACTCTTCATCTTCTCTTCTCTTGAAAATCTTGACTCGTTTTCCAGCAATGGGCACCCTCAATACCATCCCATCCAATTTAGCCAACTCATAGGTAGCATTGTCAAAAACCTGTTTCACCTCATATGGTCCAAACCATCTTTGAACCATTTTTCTCATGCCGCTATGTTGATTCTCTAGGCTACTGTCATAGACTAGAACCTAATCTCCCTCTTTTATGGCTCTAGGCCACAAGCGATGCCTCAAATCAAACCTATCCTTGTTTCTAAGTTGGCCTTCAAACGATCAACTGCTAGCTACACATCTTCTATCCTTCTCTCTAGTTGACGAACCCAAAGAGCTAGAAGCTCCTCCCTTGATAAATTCTCATGCCAAGGAAGAGCACTCCACGTGAGAGCACAAATTTCAGTAGGCATGACAGGTTTTTGCCCATACATCAACTCTGCAGGCATATATCCAATAGTCACGCTATGTGTAGAGCGATCTTCCCATAATGCAAAAGGTAGTAATCTCGGCCAATATCCAATCCGACCTCTACAAGCTTTTGCCAATGCCTTAACTATCAGCGGATGTCCTCTTTCGCTCTTGCCATTCCCCTCTGGATTATAGGTAGTAGTAAGAGCCAATTTAATCCCAAGCCATGAGAAAAATTCTCTAGCTTCGTCTGCATCTAGCTCTCCACGACCAGCTATAATCTTGCCTATACATCCATACCTGCAAAATATTTCTTCCAACAAGAATTTACATACTGTAGTAGTGGTCTTCGTCCGCAAAGATCTGCCTTCAACATAGTTTGTAAGATCCTCCCTGGCCAAGACAAGATATCTCATCTGCCAAAGTCCCACTGGCAAAGTAACCAAGTCAACCACCCATTTATAATGCATACATAGCGGATAGGTCCGATGCAACTCATCACGATGCCGCACTAAAGAGTAAAGCTGACAGTCCCTGCAAGTCTCCACAAAGTGGGAAACATCTTTATACATCCCTTTCCACTAGTATCTTTCTTTGATTTTCTCATAGGTAGCCCACACGCCTCTATATCCAGCCCAAGAACTCTCATGAAACTCTTGCATAATCTGTATCTGCATCACTGCCTCACAAACTACTCTCAAGGGTAGGCCGCCTCTCTTCTTTGGGTGCTTCCAAAGAAAACCATCTTTCAAGAAATACCCATAAGCCTTTCTTCTGATTTTCTTGAATACATCATCTGTCCAATCAGCTCTTCAAGTCAATGAACTCAGATACTGACCAATTTGCAGCCACTCGCCAACATAGAGTTCTTCAGTAAAGGCTTCAACAGTAGATACATGACAATCATGAACAAGGACAGAAGCTGCAGACTCTGTCTCATCATCTTCTGCAAGCATTGACTCCTCATTCTCATATCTCGCTCTAGACAGCATGTCAGCACAACTCGATTATCTTTTCTTGCTATGTGTCGAAATTTTGGATTCAATGATTTGACGTAGGCAATCCACCGAAGCATCGCTATATCTGGAGTCGAACAACTAGTAATCATGCCAAGCAAAGGCAAACAATCTGTTTCCACAACAACTGAAGCACCAATAAAATACCCTTTATCACATTTCAGTGCAGTGACTACTCCCCACAACTCTCTTTTAATCTGCGGATATCTCCTCTGCCGCTCATTAAGAACTTTAGCTCCAAAGCGGATTGCATATCTGATTCCATCAGCATCATCCTGTCCCACTGCCCATCCTATGCCAATAGGGTTGGTATCAATTGTCAACATGATTGGCCGTCCACACTGATAATCTGTCTTGCGAAGAGTAGGAGCTGACTGCAACAGCTTCTTAAGTTTATGCATAGCTTTTGAATGCTTCTCATCCCAATGAAACTTCTGCCCCTTTCAAAGCAGCTGATAGAGAACATCTGCTATGTGAGCAAAATGAGGAATCCAAATCATGTAAAATACACAAGCTCCCACAAATCTCTGCACCTCTGAAGTAGTCGAGCAATACTCTGCAATCCTGCTTATGGCATCCACCTTTGCAGGTGAAGGCTTTCTGCCATAATAACCAACCATATGCCCAACTATGATGACTTCATTAACACCAAAGACAGATTTCAGCCCTGAAAGAGTCAAATTCACCTCCTCTAATCGTGTCAATATTTTCTCACAAGCAACCAAGTGTTCAGCCACAAACGGTCTACATCCTCGCAAATCAAGACTCTCATTCTTTTCTTCTTCTGCACAACCCTTAATAGGCACATCATCTAGGAAAGGCATGGTATATTGCGGAATATAGTCTCGTAGAACTTTATGCATAGCATTCATCATATGAGCAACTGAGTTAGTGGCACCTTGAGGCAAGGTACACATCCTCACAAGACCAATAGGTGTTCGCATAGTGGTAATATCCCTGCTTTCTAAGGCAAGCTGAAACTGGTCATAACCAGAATACAAGTCACCTAGGGAATAGGTGGCTCGTCCTACAAAAGCCTCGGCAAACTCATCCACAACTGGACCTATTCCCACATTCCTGATTGTCACTTTATTCACGAGCTGCATATCCTGAATAAATCTCAAGGTTCCATTCTTCTTTGGTACAGTAAACCACCTGTTAGAATAGGGCGCAGAAGAGGGTTCCAAAATTCCCATCTTAATCTTCTCATTCAGCAACTCTATTAGCTTTGGCAAGTGTGCTCTAGGCACAGGTATAGGACGAATATTCCATGGCACATGAGGAATAGTGAAGATGACCATAGGCGCAACCAATTCGGGACTAATGCAGCCAATTTCATGAGGAAAGAAAGCAAATGCCTTGCCATGTCATCCAAGCATCTCTCTAAAACATTCTTTTTCCACTAGAAGCAAGAAATCATCATTTCCAATCTTCAATTCTGCAAGAGTTTCAGCTGTAAATTTATGTCCAATATTTACAGGATCTCTCAACATAGGCTGCTTCATAGCTTTTTCTATCTGCTCATCACTATCAGGAGGAAGCGGCCCTGCAAAACCGGCTTAACCTTCTTATCAACTGTTTTATACTTCGTGTCAACCTTGGCACTCTTTTCTTTGCTACAATTTCTGCAATTTTTCAGCAACTCTCAACTTTGTTGGCTGAAAGATTTCAGCCCTTTGCTCTATGGACTGCATGGGTGCAGCCTGAAACTCTGTATGCTAAAATTTTTCAGCATTAAACTCTGTTGGCTGAATCGTTTCAGCCTTCTGCTCTATGGACTGCCATGATGCAGCCTCATACTCTATATGCTGAATTTTTCCAGCATTTAACTCTGCTGGCTGAAAGATTTCAGCCCTCTGCAACTCTGAAAGCTGATCAAGATCAACCATAGATTCGGTTTGCTGAGTTTTCTCAGCCTCTGACTCTGTTTTTAGCATAAAATCAGAACTTTCCTGATACATATCCAAGGTTTGCACAGGTATGATCCTTGAACCCTTACATACATCAGTTTTCAGCATATTTTCCATCTCAGACAATGTATCTGCATAAGACATCCCTTCATACAACCCATCCACATGCTCTTCTGCTTGCAAAATACCTGCAGTCTTCAACTCTTTCTCCTTACGACCAATGTATTGCCTGGCAGCTCTAGACAAATCTGAAATTTTCTGATAACTCACTGAACTATCTGAAGAAAAACCAAAAAAATTAGTTGAGAAAGATTAGCTGCCAGGAGGCGAGATCTCCTCTTTTCTCCGCTCCGTACCACTGGCGTCTCGCAAGACAACGGTACCTAATGAAAATCCAACTCCTTCGCAGGTAGTGGTGCCTCACGCAAGGAATCCCTGTTTCTCGGATGATTTACTCCAACAGTCATAAACTGAATAGCTCGCATATCATCCTTACTGCGTATCCGTGCATAGGCTGAGCCATCATCCATCACTTTCGTCTCCATTCTTTCTTCTGTAATGAAAGGCTGTCCAAGAATAATCGGATAAGAGCAAGAATCCTGAACAAAGCAATGATAATCCTCTTCAACATTACCAATTGAAATTCTGATGCTCGGACAAGCAGCATACATATCACCAGAAGTATTATTGGCTGCTCTCATGCGCCAGCCATGTTCTGCATCCATAGGCCACTT
Source organism: Lygodium microphyllum (assembly GCF_053477565.2). Taxonomy (NCBI): domain Eukaryota; kingdom Viridiplantae; phylum Streptophyta; class Polypodiopsida; order Schizaeales; family Lygodiaceae; genus Lygodium; species Lygodium microphyllum. The sequence continues at coordinate 3,781,280 of NC_141146.1, read as the reverse complement.
GCCACTCTCATAAACACCTCGAGCAATAAGATTAATCTCGGAACCATGATCAACTAAAGCAACCAAAGGAATCTGTTTCTCTCCAATCCTTACCACCGTCTCAGTGGTTGCTCTAGCCCAATGACTGTGTGAAAAATGGCTACGAGGAATGAGGATAGGGGTATCATCATCTTCATACTGCATAGGCTGAACTATTTTCTCCAACTGTGGATTGACAGAAGCATTCACAACCATCACTGCATCATCATGTTCTTCCCCAAGAGCTCCATGCCATAACCCCTGTAAAGCAGGTCCTTCCATTGCATGTTGTTTCCTCTGCAAAAGATCCTGAATCTGATCTTGTATTTCTCTTCTAGCAATCCCAAGAGCTTCACCAACAGTAAAAGTGACTTCACTATTCAAAATTCTTTCATGAAAAATCTTACTCATATCCGTCTGCATATCAAGGTCTAAGAAGAGCTTGAATCATGGCTCCTTTATTGACTTTGTGGGTCCTATCACCCCATCGTCTACTACTCAGAAGAGGTACATTATAGTAGCAACTGATTATTTCACAAAATGGTCAGAAGCGCGGGCGACGAGGTAGGAAAATGCAAAAGAGACTACAAGTTTTCTTTTAGAGTAGATTATCTACCGTTTTGGTCCACCGAAGAAACTAGTGTCGAACCGTGAAACCCACTTTTTGAATAAAGTGATCAAAAGTGCTTGGCAAATCAAGCACAACAAAATGACCCCCTATAATCCGCAAGCCAATGGGCAAGTTGAAAGTACTAATAAGTAGCTTGTGGATATCTTGTCTAAAATCGTCTCGGAGAAGAAACGAGATTGGGACAGGAAGTTGTATGTGGTAGTATGGGCATACAATACAATGTTCAAGCAAGCTACCGGCCATACTCCATTTAAATTAGTTTATGGAAAAGAGTGTGTGTTACCCCTCAAAATTGAGTTGCCAACCATACGGTTTGCAATTAACCACTCTTTGGAAGCCGAGGATGCACTCTTTGAACGTTTCACGACCATAGCCCACTTGGATGAGCTGAAATTGCAGAGCTTATTACACCAAGAGGTAGCTAAACGTCGGATGAAGCAGTTGCACGACCTTAAAGCAAAGAAGTATACCTTTAAAAAAGGGCAATTAGTTATGTACTACGATGCGCATAAAAAACTCCTTGTGGATTTCATGCCTTGGTTTTGTTAGGGGGTAGGGTGAGCATTGTGCTGTGTTTTAATATGTACCTATTTTGTATTAGCTTGATGCTTCCTTTGTGGAGCCCCAAGAGGAACACCAAGGAAAAGGGAATTCTCTTGCAAGAAAATCTATCTTGTAACATCAACAAGCTTGTTTATTATGTTTTATATGATCACAATGAAGAAAAGAACACCAGGCACAACAAATCTTCATGGAGCATCATGTAGATCTCCCACGGATTTGATAGAATCAACCATATTCTTCAATATCTTCACAAAATCCATCAATAGAACAAAGAAATCAAAGAAATACATCATCTTTGAATGGAAATGCATCACATAGTATTCATCTTCAATATCTTCATAGTCTTCTCTCTCAATCTCTCACATACAATCACTCTGTTCAGTAGAATTGGCTATCTCTGACTCTCTCTCTCTCTCTCTCCATCAATAATACATCATCTCCTCACTACAATCTCTCAAAATCACTCTCAATAATCCTTCTTAGGTCGTGGATATCCCTCCTAAGAGGTATGTCTGATATGAAACAGTGTCTTTTCATAGCTCACTACTGTCACTTCACTCCAGTCTTCACTTGAGTTTTCAGCAGCTACTTCTTTCACTTCTTTCAGCTCTTTTGCACTTGTATTCACCTCTTTCCAAGGCTAGAAAACTTTCCCAAACTACACTATCATCCAATAGAACATATACAGAAGCATACAGGACAGTCACAGTACAGTACCAGACAGCTACAATACAGAATAGAACAGAACAGAAGCTCTAGAGAAGACCTACAGAAGGTTACAGAAGGTCATCAAAACCACATAACTCATACTCAAACCATTCCAAACTCTCAAAAACTATTCAATAAGCTTTCACAAGATCTCAATCTTCATCAATCAATACTCCATCCCTCCTTACGGAAGACAATCAGAACAAAACAGAACAAAACAGAAGCTATACAGAAGGTATACAGAACCAATCAGAACCTATCAGAACATCACAGAACCTCATATCTGTACTAATAAACATCATGAAATTCCAAAACACAACCAATATCATCCAAAACACTCTCAAACCACTTCCAAACCAATCAATCATCTCATAAAATCAACCATTCAGCTCTCAAAAACAACAAAAATCAGCCAAAAAACAAGACATTTCAACATTCAACATATCCCCACACTTAATAAGGAAGCGTCCTCGCGACCCAGGAAAAGGGGAATACAAGTTCATTCAAAATCTCAACTTTGATCTTCAATATCTCTTCAAAAACAATCCATCCAACCATGACCCCAACTTATAACCATGCCATATCCACCGCATCTGGAATCAACAAGTATCCTCGTAGATACATGTATGACATCAACATGGTATCTGTCGTGACAAAAACTTCAAACACCATCCTTACCACCTCTGTCAGCAACTCAGCAGACCAAGCCCCACTCCATCCATCCTCTAGAAGAGGTAAATCCATCGTGGAAAGCTTCATGTAGAAGGCGAACTTCTGTAATTGGTAGTGGACAAAGAAAGAATGGTCTGGTGGAACATATTCCTGAAACTGCTCAAATGTAGACCATAGCAAATCCATTCTAGATTGCAATCTTTCCACTTTATCTTGGAATAGAGAACACAAGATAGCCTGTCTCTGAAGAGCAGCCAAGTCCTGCTGTGAGAGAGAAAGAATCAAGGGAACATTAGGGCTTGGAGGAACAGACCGGGACTTTGCCAGTTGATCTTGCAACTGCTTGATTTGGGAGGCTTGGGATTCCACTGTGTCATTAGCAATCTGTAAGGCTGAAAGTTTGTCATCTAAGAGAGTTTGGAACTCCTGCACTTCTCTGGACATCCTCTCCTCCTCTGAAAGGCTAGTAACCTCTGATTGAGTCTCTGTTAATTGAATCTTCAAAGAAGATATCTCATCTCATTGGGTTGCAACCAGTTGGGCTTGTTGCTCCATCTGCTTTAAAAAATCTGCTAGGGTATCCTTAGTAGAAGCTAACTCGGATGTTGCCTTATGCAACTAGTCCTTAGACTGTATTAGCTCTTCATAAAAGGAAGCATACAACTGTTGAACACAGGCTGTCGCTGACAATTCAATGGAACTCTGAATGTCTTTACAGAGGAATGTTTAGTGAGGGAACTGATATATCCAACGAACCTTCGCGATGTGCTTTGAACAAGTTATTACAAGTGAGGTAACCAGGAAGATCACTGCCAGAGGTAGCAGGAATGGGCACGGAAGGAAGAACCGAAGGAGCTTTATCCGCTACCCGCTTCAAGCGTTTGCGTTGGATGACCAGGGGAGGCAGAGAATCATCATCCTCTATATCAATGGGTTCTGACTCATCTGAAGGTGGAGGAGGAGGAACTGGATCTGATGGAGGAGGTGGAGGCACACTCTTCTGTAAACCTGAGTAGGTCAAGAAGACAGACAAGTATGATCCATAGGTGACATTGGTAACATTACCATTTTAGTGAGGAGGTAAGTGCTCCAATCAATAGCGACTCCTTTCAACACCATCCTTGAAGCTGTGAAAAGCTCTTTGGACAAGTACTAGGATGGCGTTTTGGCAGGCATAAATCGGTCTTGGAGAAACTGACAGACCATCTTCCATACGGGATCAGTGATCATGGAAAAGGAAACTCCTGAAGAGTTGATCACCTTCTTAACATCCAGCAATTCCCTTGTTTGTTTTTGTAACAGCTTCAAAATCTCTTCATTAGAGAAAAGTTTACGAGTGGTAACAAAGGGTTCACCTTTGGAGGGAAGAGAAAGAGCCTTCCCTAGGCCTCGAGGTGTCAAAGTCATAGAAATACCCTGGACCAGTCTCGACTTCTTGCTGTAGGAGGCCAGAAACTCGTCACACAACGATGGATCCTCTGGAAGTAATGGAAAGGAGGTAGCCACAAAAGCAGCAAGTCTCGCTTTCGTGAGGGGCTCAAAAGTGAGTAGGGAAGAGTAATCCCTACTGACTAGTGGGACATACTGGATAGGGGGAGGAGCGTGAGAAGGCGCCATTCAGATGGTTACACACACACCACAAACACAGACAATCAAGAAGAATGCCTGCAAAGCAACAGACAAAAAAAACCAAGGATAAGAGAACAACCAAAACAATAAAACGTGACTTGACCAACTAGCCCCAAGCAAACCACAGCCTAGAAAAAATTCGACATGACCTTGAGACATATGCGACCGAAAGCTTCATGCTATGCAACATACAAACACCGAGAACCCCGTATCAGGCAATAAAGAAAAAAACTACATACCGTACCCTTAACCCTAACAAAGACACTAAACCAAAACATCACCACAACCTACACATATCAAGACCACAACTGTGATAAACCGGTGTTGGACCATGGAAATAACTCCAAAAACTGCGCATACCCATCTCATGAAACGAGTTCGTTAAAAAGGGAAATTAAGTGCAGTGAGGGGGAATTAATTTAATGAAATGTTCATTTTAATAAATTATTAAGAAATGGGTGAATTTTTATTAAGTGATAAACCTTAGCAAAAAAACGGTGGTTCCTTCTTAAAAATTTAATTACCAATTATTAGGTGAAAGCGGTGCTTTAATTCGAATCCCGGACTTCGATACCCATACTGGGTTTCTAAATGCAAGTTCATTGATTACAAATTAAGGTGATGTGGAGCGCTTTTTTGCGAGCGCGTACTCTTGTGACGGCTGGTTCATTTTAATTAAAAATATTAAAGTGTCTCTTTAGCGCACTTAGTGCATGCGAAGTGAATGGCTGGTTTATTTTTATTAAAAAATATGGTGTATTTAGCGCGAATGCGCGTGCCATGGTGGTGTTGAGGGTTCATTTTTTTATTATGTGTTTGTTTGTTTGTTTAGTTTTTTTTTGTGTTTGTTTTTTAGTTTTATATTAACCGTGGGTTTTGGGGTAGCTGAAAAAATAACAAATAAAAGGGAAAATACCTAGTAGTGGGTGGATGGAAATGTAAAGAATGCGCTCTCCTCAATCAAAAAATATCTGGATTTTTTTTCTAGATGTTTAGTTCGTGTTTGGATGAAAAATTGGTTTAATTATATATTTTTTTGTATGTTTAAGGAATTTAGGTGTGAAATGAAATATTGGGACAGCTTAGAAAAATATGCAAAAAATAAATAAAAATATTAATGAAAGTGTGAGAAATTTTTCAAAAATTAATTTGGAAGTTGTTAGCATTTTTAATGAATTTTTTTCATATTTTTAGGTATTTTTAAAAGATTAGGGAATTTTAAAATGGTCGAAAATGTTTTTTCTGAAATTTACAGGTTTAGAAAAATATGGCCATGGGTTGCAGAAATAATAGGAATTTTTTAAGATTTTTTTGGAATTTTTGTGCAGAATTTTTAAATGATTTTGTTTAATTTTTCAATGTTTTTTTTTTTGTTGTGTGTTTAGTTTTTTTTAAAATTGTGTTTTTGTGTTTTTAAAAGGGTTTGCGGGTGGGTGAATGAAAAATCTGGGAAAATACCCAGAAATAAGCTGCGTGGCAGCAACGAACGAACAAAGTCCCGCACCCGCGCACGATCAACCGCAAGCTCCCACGCGCGCGTACACACCGGTGCGTGTGTCGATGCCATGAGGGTGTCGACGGGTGGGACAGGGGTTGATGGAGGGGGTTGCTGTGGTTCAGCCGTCCAGCGGGGCTGCAGTGTGGGACAGGGGGCTTACAGGGAGTGCGTCTTAGTGGGGGACACGTGGTAATGGGGGGAATGGGGGTTAGTGGAGGGTAAGTGTGTGTGTGTGCTGGGGGGGAATGGGGGCTAGGTTGGGGGTGGGGGGGTTTGTGGGTTTGCTGAGGGGGGGAATGGGGGCTAGGTTGGGGGTGGGGGGGTTTGGAGGAGGCGGGAAGGCGGGAGGTCAACGGGCGGCAGGGGCGAAGGGGGCGCGGACGACGTGGCACGACCTGGAGGGCGGCGACATCGGGCGTCCAGGGCGATGGCTGGAGGGCGACAGCAGTCTGGAGGACAGCACTGACGGTGTTCAGGGCGAGGGCGTCGAGGACGAGGCGTGCGGCCTGGCACCGGGAGGGACGGGGCAGCGAGTGGGCACGGGCGACTCAACGGCGTGGCAAAGGCGCTGGCACCTGGAGGGACGGGGCAGCGAGTCACGGTGGGCCGTCAGAGGTGGACAGGGCGAGCAACGAGCCGAGGTGGGACGCAGGCGGAGAGGCCCAGAGAGGCCACGTAGCAGTGGCAACGTCCAGGCGACCGGCGGCCAGCAGGGAGGAGGAGAGAAGGAGGAGAAGAGGAGGAGGGGAGGAAGGGAAGGAGAGAGGAGCAGAGGAGGAGGGGATGGAGAAGAGGGTGGAGAGGGAGGAGGAGGGGAGGGAAGGGAGGACGCATGACAGGGAGGGAGAAGGTGGTTAGGGTGGGGAGGGGTCGGGGTAGGGGTAGGCAGGGATTGGGAAGGGTGGGAAGATGGGCAGGGGCCCATGGGGGAGGGTGGAAAAGGGTAGGAGGGGATGGGCAGGGGCCCATGAGGATGGCCAAGGGATGGGGAGCCCCTGGAAAGGGTAGGGGTAAGGGTTAGGGTAGGGTTAGTGGGCGGGGTAGGGGTGAGGGTAGGGTTAGGGGGCCCAAAAAAGGAGGCGTACCACCCCGTCCCACGCGCGTGCGCAGGGCGGGGTAAAAAAATTTGTCGTGACGGGATTGAAAGGGTGCCCGGATGCGGGGACGAGGTACGCGGATGCGACCGAGGCACGTTTAGACGCGTAAAATCGAAAACGGGCGCGTTCACGCGCGAGACGGGCGCACAAAAACACATAAAAATAAAGAAAAATTAATAACTCCCAATCCGATCGTCAAAACGAAATGGCGTAAAAACAAAAAGTGAGCAGGACGGCAGGGGGAAGACAGGGAAAATGTGCAACAGAGGTTCCAGGGGGATAAAGGGCGGTCACGTGCAAAAACACAAAAAACGGACCAAAAAACACAATTAAAATTTAATATCGGAAGATCCGTGCATTAGAACGAGGTGCAGGAAAAAGAAAAAATGTGCAGAAAGACATGCCCAACAATCCTATCACGTCAAAACATAGTTCCTACTGAGATAGGATGCGTTCACATGGGAAAAATCCAAAAATAGACCCGAAAATGGGATCAGAAATTAATATTGGACGAACCGGTCACCAAAAGGACATGCAGTAAAAAGGAAAAAATGTCCACATGAAGGGGTGGCATAGGGTTGTCATGGCAAAACATAGTTCTGGTGGAACTAGGAGGGGTTCACATGCGAAAAACTTTAAAAATACGCCCGAAAACTCTTTGAAAAATTAATAATTAAAAATCCAAAAGTCAAAAGAGGGTGGAGGAAAAAGGAGAAAGGTAGGGGAAGGCACGCGGGACAGGGCTGTCAGATCAAATTGGAATTCCGATGCAAACAGGGTAGGTTCACATGGAAAAATGTCAAAAAGACGCACGAAAAAGTCTTTAAAAAACCAAAAAATTAATATTGGACAAACCGTACATCAAAATGACACGGAGTAAAAAGAAAAAATGTCAGGGGAAAAGTGGTTGTCAGGATTATGACGTCAGATCACAGTTCCGAAGCAAGCAAAGAGCGTTCACATGGAAAACCGTCTAATGGGCACAAAATGCTTCAAAAATTAATAACTCGAAAACCGTGCACCGGAACAGGGGTAGGTAAAAAGGAAAAATGGTCAATTCAGAGGGAGGAACATGGCTAGAGGTTGGATTTGGACTTCGGTGAACGTAGGGTGCATTCACATGGCAGGACCGCAAAATCAGGGAATGAAGGAAAACTGCAAGGGAACAGCCCCAAGGACGGGTGAAAAATGAACAAGTAGGTGGGAAGGGACCCCATTAAGGTAACAACAAGTCATGGCATAGAGGCATTAGCAGGTTGAGGCATATGCAGAAGGGTAGGCAATGTAGACACGCAGGGACGTGTCCCCACACTTAAGACCTCAACGGATAGGGTTAACCGAGCAACAGGGACCTAGGACCACGCCACAGAACATCCACTAACGTCCCCACACTTAAAACACGAACGTCACTGAGAAACAGAAGGTGTAGGGTTAGAAAAACGTGGCCCATGTTGTCGCGAATCAAGGTTGATTGCGTGGTCCCTGCCATGAAGGACGTGTGCCGAGAAGATGCCATGAAGGCCCCACCCTCTGTCTCACTCGTTGTTGATAGTTATAGAGGGCAACCATACTCACTTCCCCATCCGGTTAGGATGAAAGCTCACATCACTAAATTGTTTGTCGATGAAGATAACGTCATCAGTTTTGTTGAAGAGGCATACCCAGGGAGGTAGCCATCAAATCGAACGTTGAGTTCGATAGAACATGTCGTCTGCTAGAGGACAGTTAGACGCTTTGCAGAGAGACCCAGGACACAGCATACCAAGGGAGGCAGCTTCGGAACTGGATCCTGGGAATATCAATTGATGAATCCGCTTTCTGGACTGCTGGGTGTTGCCACCTTTTCCACAGCCAGCTTCTCGCCCAAGGGTGTGTGCCACCTTTTCTTGGAACGAGGCCTGCTATGACAGGGAATTGCTTCCTTTTCTCCCATAACAGATTTGTTTTTTTCTTTTCTTGTTTTTTGTTCTTTTTTTTTCTTTGTTTTCCCCTATTCCCGAGGGTGTTTCCACCTTTTCTCGAAGAATAGGTCGGCATGACAGGGACCTAAGTCCTTTTCTCCCATGACCGATATTTATATTTTCCTTTTTTTTTCTTCGAATTAAGCAAGGGAATGGTAGAAATACCACTTATCAGAACCAACCTCGCCACTCGCTGGTGGAAAATAGAGGATAAAAGATTAGGGCTGGAAGGTGGGGCTGAGGGGACAGAGGGTTGCGTCCACCTCATGAGGAGTGGCCGAAGAACGGCTATCAGAAGTAGCATCATAAGAAGTACAGTGCCGCGCCAACGAGGGAAAGGATCAGGTGACCATGATTGTTAGGATCCCCAAGGAGGGAAGTACTTCTTCAAGCGATATCCATTGATCAGGAAGGGATCATCAGAGGCATCAACGGTCTGCACTTGGATAGAGCCATTGGGGTTGACAGCAAGTACCTTATATGGGCCCATCCACCGTTGTTGGAGCTTGCCAGGAAACTTGCCAAATCGGGAATCATAGGCTAGGACCAAATCGCCTTCTTTGAACTCCTTGTGCTTGATGAAGCTGTCATGGTAAGCCTTACGTCGAGCTTACGTGGCTTCCATGCACTGTAGAGCCATCCTGCGAGTTTCGTCCAAACATTCCAAGTGCAGGAGACGGCACTGTAGTGAATCATCGTCCCCCAGACACTCTTTGATAGCCACTCTCAAAGAGGGTAATTCCAGTTCAACAGGGAAAATAGCTTCTATACTATACACCAGCTGAAAGGGTATCTGTCCCGTTATTGCTTTATGGGAGGTTCTTTACACCCAGAGGGCCTTTGTAAGTCGATCATCCCAATCACGACGATGTGTGGCAATCGTTCTTGTCAGAATCGAGCAGAGGATGCGATTGGTGACTTTGACTTGGCCGTTGGCTCTGGGGTAATAAGGAGTGGACTTGCGGTGGTGGATCTTATACAACTCTGTCAACTCTTCCATGACTTTATTAATGAAATGAGTGCCTCTGTCTCACTGACCAGCTCTAAGGGACTGCCAAAACAGGTGATGATATTCTCGTACATGAACAGGTCCACGCTATTACCATCGTCCTGCTTTAGGGCTTTAACTTCACACCACTTTGTAACATAATCTGTGCATACGAGGATGTATCGGTTCTGTTTCCTTCTGGTGGGAGGATCGATCGGACCTACGAAGTCGATGCCCCACTTCTCGAAAGGCTTCAAGGGAAGGATAGGTTGCAGTGGCATGGGACTTGTCTTGGTGGGTTTCCCCATTCTCTGACAAGCATCACATCTTTTACAGTAATCATAGGCATCCTTATGAATGGTGGGCCACCAATATCCTGCTAGCAGAGCCTTCCTGGCTGTGGCTTCTCCTGCAAAGTGGCCTCCACATGGCTCGTCATGGCAAGCCCTCAGAACAATCCCAATCTCATCTCCTGCAACACATCTTCTGAGCACTTCATCTTTGCCTTTCTTGTACAGTGCACCGCCTAGCAGGGTGTAGGGGGTTGATTCTAACATGAGCTTCTTCCTTTCCCAACTAGAGATACCAGGAGGGTACTGCTGGGTTGCCAGCAGATTGGCAATGTCTGCATACCAGGGGGTTACGGTTTCTACCAGGAATAGGGAAGCATCAGGGAGGTCTGGATCACCCTGCTCCTCGTCTGCAGTTTGTGGGATACGTGACAAATGATCAGCCAGAACATGTCGTCCTTTCACGTCTGCTTTGTTTATCAGGAAGGACAGGGCCTTGTGATCCACATAAAATTTAAAGTGGGTAGATAGGAGGTAGTGGCGGAACTTTTCCAGTGCAAACACCATTGCCAAGCACTCCAGCTCGATCTGTCACTATGTAGTTCCGTTCTCTATCAGTGACTTTTCGGCTTGCGTAATAGATGGGTTGATCCAACTTTGAAAAGCCCTTCTGGCATAGGACAGCGCCTAAGCCTTCAATAGATGCATCAGTGTGTATATGAAACTCTTTCGTCCAATCAGGAGGTTGCAGAATGGGTGCCTCAATTAAACATGCTTCAGAGTGGTGAAGGCTTTGTCACATTCTTCTGTCCAAGTAAACTCTGCATCTTTCCTCAGAAGCTTGTGCAAGGAGGTTGCCTTTGTTGCAAAATGGGCTATGAAACTTCTGTAGTAACCCACATGGCCTAGGAATCCCCTCAACTGTTTGAGGTTGGTGGGTGCTGTCAGAGCTGCAATCTTTTCGATCTTTGCAGGGTCTGTTGATATCCCTTGTGCAGAGACAATGTGGCCCAACAGAACTCCAGAAGAGACCCCAAAGATGCATTTGTCGGGGTTGAGGGAAATCCAATACTCCCGGCATCGGTCAAAGCATTGTTCCAGATGTCCCCAGTGTTCACAGATCAAACTATAGACACAGAAGTCATCCAAATATACCTCAATAAAATCGTGCAGATGATTTTGGAATGCGGCCATCATGACTCGTTGGAAAGTAGCAGGGGCATTGCAGAGCCCAAAAGGCATCACTCGGTAAGCGTAGGTTCCCCATTCTGTGGTGAAGGTTGTTTTGGATTGGTCTTCTTCTGTGTCTGCACTTGGTTGTATCTGCTAAATCCATCCAGAAGGGAATAAAGCTCATGTCCTGCCACTGTGTCCAACAGTTGGTCTGTGAAAGGAATCGGAAAGTGATCCTTCTTGGTCTTGGAATTCAACTTGCGAAAATCCACACATATTCGAAGCTTTCCATTCTTCTTGGGTACAACCACAATGGGTGAAACCCATTCACTATTTGCCACTGGATAGATGAACTCGGCTTCTAGAAGCTTCAGCAGCTCTGCTTTCACCAATGTGGAATAATTCGGGTTCATTCGCCTCTGTTGTTGCCGTACTGGCTTGGCATCAGGCTCCAAGTCAATATGATGCTGACATATTGTGGGATCAATCCCCTTTAGGTCTTTGTAGGACCATGCAAACACGTCCAAATTTTCTTTCAACAAGTTATACAAAGTTGACAACTCCTCTTCTGGGAGGCTGCTACCCACCTTCAAGTGGCGTTCAGTGCCATCTGCATCCACAAACGTTAACTGCCTTTCATCTTCTACTTCACGGATGAAGGTCCCATGGACTGCTTCTGGATACAGATCCGACTCCTTCAAGGGAGTGGTGTCCTCTTCTGATGTCCCACTAGACCCAACTTCTTCTATTGGTGGAGACTTAGGGTGCTCCTTGAGATGTTGGAATGGGATTAGAGCCGTTTTGGGTTTGGTTTCACGATCAGTTACCTCTTGGATTGAAGACTCCTCTTCTGATGACACGTCCAGGAACGTCACATAACAGGGACCCTCTGATGCCTATTGGGTTTGTGGGACTAGTGCTTGTTGGCACGGTGCATCATCATCATCTTTCTTTGGCAAGGATGGGTGAGGACGGTAAGAGCCACTATTGAAAGACGGCTTGTTCTTCTTAATCCACTTCTTAAAAAGATTTTGCATATGAGAAGATTTGTTTACCAGACCAAATGGTACCATCGCCATTCTGTCCCACAGCATGAGCTCGTCTACTTCTGAGGCTTCTGGAACTTCTTCTTCAAATGTACCCTCTGCAAGTGGGATAGATTCTTCTGGCTCACTTTCATAACCTTCTTCTTCTATATCATCTCCCTCCTCTTCTGTCTCTGTCTCTATCTCTGCTTCTATCTCTGCTTCTGTCTCTGTCTTTGTAGGAGCTCTGTAAGAGAAGAACATGTTCTCTGTTTCATCTTCTGCCTCTGTGTCTGGCTCTGCTATGGCCATGTAACAGGGAGAGCAGTACATCCATGCTTCTATCTCACTGTCAGAAGTGATTTCGGAAATCATTCCTGGTTCAGGCAGGAAGTATTCACCCATTGATAATGGCTTTGCATCTTTTGGGAGTCAGCTTACAGTATCCACTGTTAAGGAACGTGCCACTATTTTCTTGGGAAGGATCTGTTTGACAGCATCTTCGTCTGCTGATGTTCCATCTGTAGCCTCATTAGGAGAGTCAGAAAATAATTCCAAGGAGGTGGATCCATGTCCTTTTTGAGAACCATATAGCTTCAGCACCACTTTATTGGTTCCTCTTCCCAAGGTCAAGGTTCCTTTGAACTAATCCGTCCTTGCTCGGGCTTCAAAAAGCCATGGTCTGCCCAGTAACAGAGGGTAGGATGTACCATAAGAGTTTGGCTTCACCACCAGATAGGTTAGCCAATAATCTTTTCCAGCCACTGTAGTCTTCACATATGGGAGAATGCCCAAAGGCTTGATTCTGCTCTGATCCGCTAGTTTGAGGAGCCATTGGGTGGGTTGCACACCTTGTAGGCCTAATTCCTTTATTGTCACATTTGTCATAATGTTCACTGATGAACCACCATCAATCAGTGCATTTGCAATAAAGTAGCCTTCTATCCACACGCCAGTCTTTGGGGTACCCAGATCTAGGAAGGCGTTAACCACATCCACTTCTTTTACAGGCTCTGGAGCCTTGTTGGACTTCGTTGCTGTTGAGGGAGCAATCCTTAATCCACGTCTTCTTGTCAATATACTTTTGAACCTTTTTTGGCAACTGGGAGACAACATCAATAATTGTCGGAATGTGCTTAGGCTTGTCTCATACTCTATAAGTAGGAAAATAGGTTTTTTAATTCAATCTCCCATTCTATGTGTATTAGAGGCTTGCCTCACACTCTAGACCTAGGATTTTATGACAATAGTATTTTCGAATTTAGTCTCTCATTCTACTCAAGTGGAGGCTTGCCTCACACTCTAGAACTAGGATAATAGGGAAAATTGCTTGTTTTGAGCTATGTTATAGCTTTGTATTCTCCCTCAGAACAAAAGCAAAAGAGTTGTTTTGATCTACTATTGCTAGTGTTACAAGCTCATACTCACACTTTGATAGTAAGTTAAAGAAACAAAATGATTTGTTTTTGCATACGTTCAAGGCTTGATGCATGTGATGAAAAATGGAATTAAATAAAGAGGCACTTGTATTTGGATTATTTTTTAGTCTTGCACTCACACTCGCAATATAAGAAAAATATTTATTTACATGAGGTATTGCTAGTATATGAATATTCAAACATTTGTTTTTACATGTGTTAGAGAGTACATGTATTTTAATGCTTATAAACAATTTGAGCTAATAATATTTTGAACATGATTTTGAAATCTTACTCACTTAAGTTATATTTCGTTTATCATATTATGAAATCTTACTCACTCAAGTTTTCTTTTGTTTATCTTACAAAGGAAAAGTGGTGAAATTGCCATCTCAAAGAGTCAAAGAAAAGGCATTGGTGAAATTCGTATAAATGCAATAAGTATCACCTTCAAGTAGTCTTCAATAGTGTCAATAAGGATACATATGACCAATTTATTAATGACTTGTTAATACATGTATTTAAATTGTTTCAAGGAGCTTTACAATCTAAGCATCTAGATGTAGAGTTTCAAATATCCAAGACATGGTATGGCAAAATTAGGCATATCATAGGTCAAATTTTGATCATAACAAATATATTTCACCAAGACATATTGCCATAGTGAAGATTTGAAGAAAGGATGCAATTAGCATCATATTGAATCCTATTGATGTACAAAAGGAAAAGTCTGTAGGTTCTTCATGCAAACATGCACAAGTGAAGCAAGGCATACGAGAGAGCGCACTAAAGCTCCAAGGTGACATAGAATCATAGGATGCCCCTTTCCTATACATTTGATGATTCTCCATTATATATGTCCCCTTGAGCCTCAATTTAGAGAGGAAACATTTGCATTTTTTTCAAAGATCAAGGCCAATGATAGAGTCTTTCATGTTTACACAAAAAAAAAGTTTAAAAGTACATAAACTTGGGATGAGCATTGAAATGGCAACATTGCAAGAAGTCACATGCATCCCATTTTAAGCACTTGGGAATTATTACCCCACTACACATAGTTCGCAATGCCGAACGACCATTGCTCATCTTCAAGTATTGGAATGGTGGCCATTTGAAAAATAGCTAAATGTATTTGAAGGAGATGCAATCAAGTCCACATCCAAAGATTTCATAATGACACAAGTGAGTTTGCAATAAGTACAAGCCAACATATGGGTCATTATTAATTACCTCCTATGCATTATTGAATTTATTCATTCCAATGATTTGTAAATTGGGGAGGACTTACTATATATCACATAACTAATACTTATCCCAAGCTCCCTAATCTTATTTCATCTGAATGCATTTCTATCAATCCTCCACCTTATAATAAGTAATAAGATATGTATAGTCTCACCTATATAATTATTGTTTTACTAGAGTATACACCTCCTAACCCCCAAGCTCATGAAGATTTTTTGAGAAAATAAAGATCCTTTGAGTAGAAAGAAAGCAAAAGAACTAGCATCTCTACTATCTACATTTTCCTTGGGCATTCCAATTATAAAATTGATGGATAAAAAACTGAGGTTTTTTCTAGTGGTATCAAATATTTTCCTTTGAAGCTTGTCTTTGATTATGGATATTTATATTTTATAGAAAATGGATATAATTAAAAATTTCATTTTCTTAACTTACTAAGTTCAAGTTGTCTCGAGTCTCGAACACACAAATTGTGTTTATTCAACATTATATTTTAAAGTGCAACAATTACTCAAGGGGTTCACTGTGTGTGTGTGTGTGTGTGTGTGTGTGTGTGTCCTCTATAAATAGTCACGCCACCACCCCAGTCCCCCCATTAGTATTTCCTCTCTCTACTCTCTCTTCTTTTCTCTATCCTTTCTCTACTCTCTCCCTAATATCTCCCTCTCATCTCTCTCTCCTCTCTCTATTTTCCATCTCCTCTCAACTTCTGTTCTCTACTCTATCTGCTTCCTCTTTGTATTTCAAATCAAAACACATACATGTAGAATATCATGAATGGATCATTTCGGAATCGTGCAATTTGCTATGAAGAAAATGGTGTACATGGTTAAATCTACCCCTCCTTTTTGTAATCAACAATATAATGCACATATTTTAATGACGAAGAACATGTGAGCTTTTGGTTGCAAAACTACATACTAATTTGGATATAATTATACAAATAACAACTACCTTTTTTCGAACTTGAGTTTCTAACACCTATATTTACCTTTATAAGTCTGTTTATGTTACGAAACTTTAACATTCTAATGGACATGAAACTCTAGACATGAATATATTAATGTGATGATAAATGCACCGAGGTTCGTTTTTTTTTCTAGATGACAATACATGTCTATTTTCTTGCCTAGAGCAGCCCATTTTCCTTGTGATGCTACACATATCTTTTGGAATAAATTTAGAAACTACTCTCAAACTAGTAAGATATTCCTAAAATTGTTGGCTCACATGAAAGAAGCATTTAATTTAGGTTAACTTAAAAGGTGTTAACTCTCTGTTATGTGCGGGCCTCCCAAATGTAATTGCATGGCCACATGCCATATCTTTGCTACCATCATCACTATTGAGTTTGACTTCTTGCAATGCTACAACATCTGGTTTACACATCGAAGAAAAACGATTTGCTCTGGTTTTCCTCTTCTTGAATCAAAAAGCTCAGACATTCCGATAATTAAACTGGATGTTGGTGGTGGACAAAACCCCCATACTAACAAGTTTTCAAAGACACGTCTAATTCTTCTTCGTGAAGCTTGGTGAATGTGTTTCTAAAAGCTTTCAAACAGAAGTGTATAAGTCATTTTTTGAGAGAGAAGCTCTTTGTTTCTGTAACGTGTCCACTAGAATCATCCAGGACACGTCTTAGCAGTCCATCGGAAAGGATGTCTAGAAAGCTCTGCCCGGCATTCCCATGGAATGTTACGGGACTTGCGATCTAGGTCTTCCCGCATCTGCCACGTAGCGGAAGTATCCTAGCCGTTCCCACTTAGGATCGACCTGAATTTGGGTTTTCCTGTTTGGTCATTAGCTAACAGCAACTAGCGTCAGACCCGAGCGAACTACTTTACGCAGAAACGCCAGGTCCGAAGCAGATTCACGCTGCACTTGGTTCAAGGAGAATGGGAAACGAGAGGGATGCAAAACTCAACATCTCTGCCATAAGGCATAGTCCCATTCCGTTCCCCTAAAACATCGTAAATCGGGTAAAACATAACTCTAGGTCATTGCTTTCGATGATCCTCCCGCTGTTCTTCGAGATTTTTTTTGAGAAAAGTTCCCGGCTAACCGGGACCACCCAACCGTAGGACAGACCCATGGTCCATCCTCCGCACTTTCCTAGGTTTGTTTTAGTTATGTAATTATCTAACACATTAATTTGACATATAACAATCAGCTTCTTTAATTAATCCTGTTAAGCACAGGTTCCTTCAGGTAATCTTATCACGTGACATAGAAAAACAATATCAGACAAATTCTTTATTATCATTTCATCATTTTATCTTTGAAATACAAGGAGTTCCGCCCGTAGGCTTGTCCATAATCTGCCGAAGGCTATCCAGTAATCTGCCAGGGATCACTATTCCAAGCTTCCGCCCGTAGACTAGTATGCGGGCCTCGAGATCCAATCCCGAGTCATGTTAGCCCCTTGTGAAGGACCCGGAAGGCGAGAGATTTACGGCCAAAGCCCCCCATGGCACCCAAGCGTCCTCCTGCTCCAAGTAGAACTCAACGGAAAGACCTCTCGCGTCGGGTTCGGTCCACATTCTCGGCGCGGTCAACAACCCCCTTGGTTAGGGTCAAGCAGGCAGTCCGGGGTAACTGAAGCTGCCTCTCCCTTCAGGCCTTCAACCTGAAGCTTTAGATATCTTTTCATCCTTTAGTTCCTTGAGCAAACAATGCAAACAGTGATTTCTAAACTGTTACAAGCACAATCAATTCCAGTGGTCGTTTATTTGGCCAACTGTTAAGGAGTGAATCCTTCTCTCCGAATGCGTCCAACATTTGATCCGGGATCAATTGCGACTTGGCAAGATTCCCAAGGTTTTGTTTGTTCACCCTTTTGTCCTTGGGTTAGGGCCATACCCTATTAACCCAACTTAACCAATACCTTAGGTTTTATTAACAGTAAATCCTGGCGACCATGTCGCTTCAATTTATTGATTGATCATTTTCTTTTAAACAAATACCTAATTTCCCTTTTTCTTGGCAATTTTTTCCCAAGAAAGGTGATGTAACAGGATGACTACTCATCCTCTTGCAAGTTAAACTTGCGCAAGAACTTACCAACCTCATTTCAAGAAATGGCAAAACTCTCTTGTGAACAAATCACAAGTCTATGCGACGTTGCAACTTTTTGCACAAGTGTCGCATCCATGGGATCATTTTACCCATTGAATGGCGTTTTCTGGTCACGGAATTATCTCCAGTCGAGAAGCAGGGTTTAGGGTGTCTTCTTATCCATTCCATTTCTAATTACACTAGGCCAACAACATTCGGTCCTAGGAATTCCAACTCAATCCGAGTTTCATCATTTGAACGAGTGATCCTTAGGGTAGAAACCTTAGATTGTTTTATGCATGAGCGTCCAATTGTGCCCTACATTCCGTGAATATGGGTAGGACCTTTGGTTTAAGGGTTCGTCTTGGTAACAGATGCGTGAAACTAGGTCAAGTCCTTAATGTGCTAAACCCTAGCTAGCACTTGGAGTATATTGTATCGATTTAACCATCCTAAATGAGTCCTTTGCGGTTTAGGTGTTTTGGGTAAACCCATTTACTTGTCTTACGACAAGGACGAACCATTCCTAAAGATATTGTCTTGATCTAAGAGGGGAAAAACTAGTTGCATTACGTCATAACTCACGTAAGCACGCGATTCATTTCCTCTAGATTCGCAATCCCTAACTATTGTTGTTAAGACCAAGCACCTGCTAAAATTCACATAACTTCCATTGATCCTACCAGGACCTGGATTCACGATTCATGCTACTAAGTTTTTAGGGTTTTATGTTAAAATGAACCGTGCAGCCTTTCCCTAACTACATTTCTGAAAGAAATATTCGTACACTGAATGAATGAAATTCTTACGTGCGATGAGTGTGCAACATGCAATCCTTTCCTAACTACACGTAGTTAAATGAGATTTATGCCAATTGAAGCTAGAGTTAACCTATTAATGCAGCCCTTAGAATTATTCCCATGCTTTGCTATTTCCTACGGGTGATAACGACTTCCTTAATGAATCATTACCAAGAAGATTGATCTAAAAATGTGACATGCCATTAATCTTTCCATGCCTAGTAAAAAGGTGTACCTCAATAATTTCAACCTTGTAATGAGGCAACAGTTGACCTAGGCTCGTCACTTTTGAATGCACAAAAGGAAATTTACTGGTAAGGTCCTAAAAATGCATAGACACCTTATGTTCTTTTCATTCATTCCATTGAGCGTACCAATGACCAATTTTCATATCTTGAGCTAATTCTAGTAAATGTTCAAATAGCCAATTCATTTTTCAATTGCATTTAACTTGACTAGTTAAATTTGAACATGCATGAGTGCTTCCTAATCCATGAAGTTATCGTGACTAATTCAAAACTTTTGTGTGGGATCCAAATAGATAAAACCTGGATTTGTGGACTTCGGGAAATATCCACGTAAATACTAGGAGAAGATCCTTCCGCAGGCCTTGTGACTTTATAGGGCCATCGTAGGCATGATTTCGGCTTGTGGTTTGCCTTCGCGGTCTATCAATTTTTACTCATCTTGGTATGCAGCCTTATGATCTTTGCCTTTCTCCATCGTACATAGGAGATTCCTTCGCGGGACTTCAAATGAACGGTGGTTGCGGAAAAGGGGCTTTATGAGCTTCTTAGGAAGAAACCGAGGTGGTGGCTAGGAATGGGTTTACGGATGGCTTGTGGGCTTTAAAGCCTATTTGCGGAAAGGCTCTTACGATGGGTCTTGCGGGAAGGGAGCTTTATAAGCTTCTTCTTCTTTTCTTCAAAATTCTGAGGCTAGGAATGGGCTTGTGGGTGATCGGTGGGGAGGGACTTATAGGCTTCCCCTTCTTCTCTTCAAAGATTGGCTAGGGGGCTTGTGGGTGTTACAATGGAAAAGGAGTTTAAAAGGAATCCGTGGGGGTAAAATGGACTTTATGGGAAATCCATGGGAAGGGAGTTTAAAAGAAAACGGGGGGTATAAAGGCTTGTAAAAGTTGTATGGAAAAGGGGTTTTTTTTTTTAAAGATCCTGGGATAATAAGAACCCGCTTGAGAGAAAATAGGAAAGGGCCGTGGGAAGGGGTTTTAGAAACTAGGCTAATGGGAGCTTGTGGGGAACCCAAGGGGGGAAAAGGGCCTTAATGAGCTTTTAAAGGGCTTGGATGGGACCCCACGGGAAGGGGGGCTATGGAGGAGGCCCTTAGAAGCTTCAAGAAGCTTCTTGAAGCTTCTGAAAAACGTGGTGGAACCACGTGGATGAGAGGAGGTGACCGATTTGGTAGTGGCGATGTTTTCTTCCATCTGCTAATGGCTTCACGACCCAGTCCCTCGCTCTCTCGTGGCCTGGCGGCGTTATGGCTCCTCCTTGACTCCCCTCGGACTGGCGACATCATGCTCTTAGCTCCCTTCCTTCCTTACCTTCAAGCCTTCTCCCTCCGTCGGCATGATGACCGCCTGATGGCGGCGAGTTGGTGGCGTCCTACGGCAGCCTCCTCACGTCCCTTCTTCACACGACATAGCACGGCCTCCTTCCTCCTCTTCATGGGCCCCTCCTTCACGGCAGCCTTAGCACTATCTTCCCTTCCTCTCAACCATGACCTCAGCACGGTAGCTTTCTGCCTCTTCTCTCTCTCTCATGGTGCATCACGGCACATTGGCCCCCATCTCCCTCCGCCTCCCCCCTAATTATATAGGTGAGGGGAGGGGATCCTCCCTCCCCCCCACGCGACATCCTGCATGGCCATACCCCCCCTCAGGCATCCAGCAAGGATGCTCAGTCATCCTTGCTATTCCCCTTCCCTCCAGCACGACAGTCGCTGGGGGAAAAAAGGGGAAAATAAAAAAAAATTCCCTTATGTTCAAACTATTATTCTCATGACCTCCTATTAAGAGGAGGTTCATGTAAGGAACACGTGCTTAGAAATCGGGAATGTCACATTCTCTCCCCCCTGGAGGAATTGAGATGTCCTCATCTCGAGATAAACTGGGATATTGATGGTTGAGAGTGCTTTCATCCACCCAAGTGGCATCCTCCTCGGGATAATCTTTCCATTAGACGAGGCATTCTCTCAAGGTTCTGGATCTCAGTTTTATGTCCCTAACATCTAGGATCCTATTAGGCCGTAGGTCAAGGACTCCTTGACTAGGCATTACAACTTGTTGGTCATTGAGTACATGGTTAGGATTAGGTACATACTTTTTCAGTAGGCTGATATGGAATACATTATGAACCTTTAGGTTCTCAGGGAGTTGTAGTCTATAGGCATTAGGTCCTAGGCACTTGAGGATCTTCTTTGGTCCACAATACCTTGGACTTAGCTTCTTGCAATCTCTCCTTTGGGCATACGTGAATGAAGACCATGTCTCCTTTCTCAAATATTCTATCTTGACACTTCAAATCCGCGTATGCCTTTTGTCTATCCTTTGCAGCTTGGATGTCCCGAGAAAGGGAAATCATGAGCTTTGCACAATATCTTCTGCTTAAGTGACTGGCTTGGTGGTATACATGCCTTCTTCTGTAGTAGACAAGTCCATTATCAATGGAAAATTCATGATACTTAGCTTGCAGCTTCTGATTCTGCTCCTTGGTAGATATTTCCTTTATCATTGTTTGGTAGGCCAAATCATGGCATACTTCCTCTCTAGCTAGTTCAAGTATAGGGTTGTTGGGCATAGATACTTTTGTAGCCAGAGAACTGGCTGTTGATGGATTCTGCAAGATTAGGGAATTTAGGAATGCCTTGCGACTGACTGCATCGACAACTACATTCTCTTTCCCTGGTCGGTACTTGGTTTCAAAATCATATTCCTCCAATACTTCAATCCACCGACGTTGCCTCATGTTGAGCTCGTTCTGGGTAAAAATCCATTTGAGACTCTTATGATCGGTTACTAGAGTAAACTTGTTACCCAGCAGCTAGTGTCTCCAAAGCTTTAGAGCATGGATGACAGCTAATAATTCCAGATCATGCGTGGCATAATTCTTTTCATGACTCTTCAATTTCCTTGAAGAGTATGCTACTGGATGACCTTCCTGCATAAGTACACACCCCAAGGCAAGAATGCTAGCATCAGTTACTACCTTGAGCTCCTTATTGTGGTCTAGAAGTTTTAGGATCGGTGCTGATACCAACTTTGCTTCAATCTATCAAAGCTAGTTTGTTCGGTAGTTGACCATGCAATGGACGTTTGCTTCTTCAGTAAGTCTATCAAAGGTGTTGCAATCAAAGCATAGTTTTTAATAAAGACCCTATACCATCTTGTCAATCCAAGAAAGCTGTGTATTTCTTTGACAGTTGTTGGTATTTGGCCATCCTAGAACATTTCTGACTTAGGCCGGCTCCACTGAGATTCCTTCTACCGATATGATGAATCCCAGATAACCAATCTGATGTTTGAGGAATGCACATTTCGTCATCTTAGCATACAGCTTGTGTGACCTCCTTGTCTCAAGGAAAATATGAAGTTGGGGTTCATGATCTCCTTCCTATTTGGAATAGACTAGAGTGTCATCAAAGAAGACGAGCACTAAGTTATCAAGATATGGTCTAAAATATCCTGCATTAATCTATTGAAGGTGGCCAACGCATTCGTAAGTCCTAATGACATAACTAGGACTCAAAGTGTCCATATCTAGTGTTGAAGGTCGTCTTTGGGATATCTTCTTCCTTGATTCTTATCTGATAGTAACCAGACTTAAGATAATCTTGGAGAAGATTCTTGGCACCCTGAAGACTATCAAGAAGCTCATCTATTCTAGGAATATGATATTTGTTCTTGACTGTTGATTGATTCAACCCTCTGTAATCAATACATAGCCGAAGTGTTCCATCTTTCTTTTTCTGGAACAGTACTGGAGCTTCCCATGGTGAACTGCTAGGACGGATGTAGCCTAGATCTAGCAGTTGCTTAAGTTGTTCCTTCAGCTCAATTGCTTCTGATATAGACATTCTATAGGGTCTCTTCGCAATTGGCGCAGCTCCTATTACTAGCTTGATCTCATGATCTACTTCTCTTTGAAGCGGGAGTTCTGTTAACTCTTCAGGAATTACATCCGTGTATACCTTTAGCCATGAAGGTTCTTTACTAGACTCCTACTTCTAACCTAACTTATTGAGCTTAATTAAGTAGACATATAGTCCCTTCCTAACTCCCTTTTTAATCCGAGATGCTTTTAGCGAATTAAATTTTTGGCTTTCCAGCCTCTCCTGGAGTTTGTAACCAATTTCCCTTCAAGTTTTGGAAAAGGACTTGGCCCTTTTCACAATGAACATGGGCATCCTTAAATTTAAACCAATCCATTCTGAGTAGACACTCATGGATACCTAGGTTCATGATCCCGAATCTGATCGAAGTCAACTTTTCCTCCTAGTAAAAATTCCATTCATGTCAGCATAGCCCTTTCGAGGTACAATTATTTCTTGGGGTGATGGAACAAGTTGATACATTAATTCGAGGAGAATAAGATGTTGTTGCATTCAGTTACAGGAACTGAGTAGTAGTACGGATTGGGGTTATCAATTTTCAGGAATCGATAGTTCATTGGAAGATTAGGGTATCTTTTCCTTCGATATCCATTCTTCTCATGACGTCCCAAAACCTTGATTCGGTCGGCAGGGATTCTTTGAATCACTTCCCCGTACACATACTTATTCTGGTTAACCCTTCGACCCCCGACCTGTAGGGTCACGTTTGCGTGAACCTCAACAAAGACGAACGGCTTCACGATCTTCAAATCCTCCATCCACTTGATTCTCTTCAAGTTAATTTGAAGGTACGCAAGTCGAGAGGCAGTTATGTAATAGATCCCTAAAACCCCCATCCATCTCCGTTCCACGTACACCGGCGATGGATTGTAAATGCGGTCTAGGATGTTCATCATCTCAACCCTTTGTTGATAGTCCGTGGAATGCATCGTGGTCATAAACATGACTCAGAACAATAAGAACCTATTCCATGCTTCATAATTTTGCAAGACAGCATTGAAAGTAAGGAAATGTTTGGGACAGTAACATTTGCTTTACTTCTTCTTATTAAAATTTCTTAAAAACAAGTCCTTTGTTGGTTTGCTCTGATACCAACTGTAACGTGTCCACTAGAATCATCCAGGATACGTCTTAGCAGTCCATCGGAAAGGATGTCTAGAAAGCTCCGCCCGGCATTCCCATGGAATGTTACGGGACTTGCGATCTAGGTCTTCCCGCGTCTGCCACGTAGAGGAAGTATCCTGACCGTTCCCACTTAGGATCGACCTAAATTTGGGTTTTCCTGTTTGGTCATTAGCTAACAGCAACTAGCGTCAGACCCGAGCGAACTACTTTACGTAGAAACGCCAGGTCCGAAGCAGATTCACGCTGCACTTGGTTCAAGGAGAATGGGAAACGAGAGGGATGCAAAACTCAACCTCTCTGCCATAAGGCATAGTCCCATTCCGTTCCCCTAAAACAACGTAAATCGGGTAAAACATAACTCTAGGTCATTGCTTTCGATGATCCTCCCGTTGTTCTTCGAGATTTTTTTTGAGAAAAGTTCCCGGCTGACCGGGACCACCCAACCGTAGGACGGACCCATGGTCCATCCTCCGCACTTTCCTCGGTTTGTTTTAGTTATGTAATTATCTAACACATTAATTTGACATATAACAATCAGCTTCTTTAATTCATCCTGTTAAGCACAGGTTCCTTCACGTAATCTTATCACGTGACATAGAAAAACAATATCAGACAAATTCTTTATTATCATTTCATCATTTTATCTTTGAAATACAAGGAGTTCCGCCCGTAGGCTTGTCCATAATCTGCCGAAGGCTATCCAGTAATCCGCCAGGGATCACTATTCCAAGCTTCCGCCCGTAGACTAGTATGTGGGCCTCGAGATCCAATCCCGAGTCACGTTAGCCCCTTGTGCAGGACCCGGAAGGCGAGAGATTTACGGCCAGAGCCCCCCTGGCACCCAAGCGTCCTCCTGCTCCAAGTAGAACTCAACGGAAAGACCTCTCGCGGCAGGTTCGGTCCACATTCCCGGCGCGGTCAACAACCCCCTTGGTTAGGGTCAGGTAGGCAGTCAGGGGTAACTGAAGCTGCCTCTCCCTTCAGGCCTTCAACCTGAAGCTTTAGATATCTTTTCATCCTTTAGTTCCTTGAGCAAACAATGCAAACAGTGATTTCTAAACTGTTACAAGCACAATCAATTCCAGTGGTCGTTTATTTGGCCAACTGTTAAGGAGTGAATCCTTCTCTCCGAATGCGTCCAACATTCGATCCGGGATCAATTGCGACTTGGCAAGATCCCCAAGGTTTTGTTTGTTCACCCTTTTGTCCTTGGGTTAGGGCCATACCCTATTAACCCAACTTAACTAATACCTTAGGTTTTATTAACAGTAAATCCTGGCGACCATGTCGCTTCAATTTATTGATTGATCATTTTCTTTTAAACAAATACCTAATTTCCCTTTTTCTTTGCAATTTTTCCCCAAGAAAGGTGATGTAACAGGATGACTACTCATCCTCTTGCAAGTTAAACTTGCGCAAGAACTTGCCAACCTCATTTCAAGAAATGGCAAAACTCTCTTGTGAACAAATCACAAGTCTATGCGACGTTGCAACTTTTTGCACAAGTGTCGCATCTATTCCATGGGATCATTTTACCCATTGAATGGCGTTTTCTGGTCACGAAATTATCTCCAGTCGAGAAGCAGGGTTTAAGGTGTCTTCTTATCCATCCCATTTCTAATTACACTAGGCCAACAACGTTCGGTCCTAGGAATTCTAACTCAATCCGAGTTTCATCATTTGAACGAGTGATCCTTAGGGTAGAAACCTTAGATTGTTTTATGCATGAGCGTCCAATTGTGCCCTACATTCCGTGAATGTGGGTAGGACCTTTGGTTTAAGGGTTCGTCTTGGTAACAGATGCGTGAAACTAGGTCATGTCCTTAATGTGCTAAACCCTAGCTAGCACTTGGAGTATATTGTATCGATTTAACCATCCTAAATGAGTCCTTTGCGGTTTAGGTGTTTTGGGTAAACCCATTTACTTGTCTTACGACAAGGACGAACCATTCCTAAAGATATTGTCTTGATCTAAGAGGGGAAAAACTAGTTGCATTACGTCATAACTCACGTAAGCACGCGATTCATTTCCTCTAGATTCGCAATCCCTAACTACTGTTGTTAAGACCAAGCACCTGCTAAAATTCACATAACTTCCATTGATCCTACCAGGACCTGGATTCACGATTCATGCTACTAAGTTTTTAGGGTTTTATGTTAAAATGAACCGTGCAGCCTTTCCCTAACTACATTTCTAAAAGAAATATTCGTACACTGAATGAATGAAATTCTTACGTGCGATGAGTGTGCAACATGCAATCCTTTCCTAACTACACGTAGTTAAATGAGATTTATGCCAATTGAAGCTAGAGTTAACCTATTAATGCAGCCCTTAGAATTATTCCCATGCTTTGCTATTTCCTACGGATGATAACGACTTCCTTAATGAATCATTACCAAGAAGATTTATCTAAAAATGTGACATGCCATTAATCTTTCCATGCCTAGTAAAAAGGTGTACCTCAATAATTTCAACCTTATAATGAGGCAACAATTGACCTAGGCTCGTCACTTTTGAATGCACAAAAGGAAATTTACTGGTAAGGTCCTAAAAATGCATAGACACCTTATGTTCTTTTCATTCATTCCATTGAGCGTACCAATGACCAATTTTCATATCTTGAGCTAATTCTAGTAAATGTTCAAATAGCCAATTCATTTTTCAATTGCATTTAACTTGACTAGTTGAATTTGAACATGCATGAGTGCTTCCTAATCCATGAAGTTATCGTGACTAATTCAAAACTTTTGTATGGAATCCAAATAGATAAAACCTGGACTTGTGGACTCCGGAAAATATCCACGTAAATACTAGGAGAAGATCCTTCCGCAGGCCTTGTGACTTTATAGGGCCATCGTAGGCATGATTTCGGCTTGTGGTTTGCCTTCGCGGTCTATCAATTTTTACTCATCTTGGTATGCAGCCTTATGATCTTTGCCTTTCTCCATCGTACATAGGAGATTCCTTCGCGGGACTTAAGATGAACGGTGGTTGCGGAAAAGGGGCTTTATGAGCTTCTTAGGAAGAAACCGGGGTGGTGGCTAGGAATGGGTTTACGGATTGCTTGTGGGCTTTAAAGCCTATTTGCGGAAAGGCTCTTACGATGAGTCTTGTGGGAAGGGAGCTTTATAAGCTTCTTCTTCTTTTCTTCAAAATTCCGAGGCTAGGAATGGGCTTGTGGGTGATCGGTGGGGAGGGACTTATAGGCTTCCCCTTCTTCTCTTCAAAGCCCGGCTAGGGGCCTTGTGGATGTTACAATGGAAAAGGGGTTTAAAAGGAATCCGTGGGGGTAAAATGGACTTTATGGGAAATCCATGGGAAGGGAGTTTAAAAGAAAATGGGCGGTATAAAGGCTTGTGAAAGTTGTATGGAAAAGGTTTTTTTTTTTTAAAGATCCTGGGATAATAAGAACCCGCTTGAGAGAAAATAGGAAAGGGCCATGGGAAGGGGTTTTAGAAACTAGGCTAATGGGAGCTTGTGGGGAACCCAAGGGGGGAAAAGGGCCTTAATGAGCTTTTAAAGGGCTTGGATGGGACCCCACGGGAAGGGGGGCTATGGAGGAGGCCCTTAGAAGCTTCAAGAAGCTTCTTGAAGCTTCTGAAAAACGTGGTGGAACCACGTGGATGAGAGAAGGTGACCGATTTGGTAGTGGCGATGTTTTCTTCCGTCTGCTAGTGGCTTCACGACCCAGTCCCTCGCTCTCTCGTGGCCTGGCGGCGGCGTTATGGCTCCTCCTCGACTCCCCTCGGACTGGCGACATCACGCTCTTAGCTCCCTTCCTTCCTTACCTTCAAGCCTTCTTCCTCCGTCGGCATGATGACCACCTGATGGTGGCGAGTTGGTGGCCTCCTCACGTCCCTCCTTCACACGACGTGGCACGGCCTCCTTCCTCCTCTTCATGGGCCCCTCCTTCACGGCAGCCTCAGCACTATCTTCCCTTCCTCTCAACCATGACCTCAGCACGGTAGCTTTGTGCCTCTTCTCTCTCTCTCACGGTGCATCACGGCACATTGGCCCCCATCTCCCTCCGCCTCCCCCCTAATTATATAGGTGAGGGGAGGGGATCCTCCCTCCCCCCCACGCGGCATCCTGCATGGCCATACCCCCCCCTCAGGCATCCAGCAAGGATGCTCAGTCATCCTTGCTATTCCCCTTCCCTCCAGCATGATAGTCGCTGGGGGAGAAAAGGGGAAATTTTTTTTTTTTCCCTTATGTTCAAACTATTATTCTCATGACCTCTTATTAAGAGGAGGTTCATGTAGGGAACACGTGCTTAGAAATCGGGAATGTCACAGTTTCTTATATTGCACACCTAGCTTTTAATCCCTTGAACACATAGCTTTGCATCTTATATTGCACACCTTGTCTTTTATCCCTTGAACTAACAAAGTTATTTCCCTAGAACCTACATTAATGCCATCCTTCGTTAGATCTGCACGAGTCTTTTTTTGATTCAAGACGAAGTTCACTTCTCAACACCCTCCAATTTGAAGTTGAAGGTTAGAAGATCCTCGAGAGGGGTTTTCAAGTTTTTAACGTGAAGCCATTGACCTTCAACAGTATTATCGCAGGAAGATTCTTTCGTACTAGACACGGAGAGAGAGTGTCCATACACTACTAGACGCAGACAGATGCTCTTGTACTATCCGAGTTCTGGACGTCATCTCGCATAAGTGACCTGATCAAGAGTTACTAATGAACTGCCGACTGAAGCGAGACATTAACGTTCCAACCAAGGCTAATAAGGTCGGAACTCCAGCAAAGGCGCTCGCCCCAGCAGCAGTACACGGGTGACGGCCACATGCAGGTGGGGTACTTCCGACAACATGCAGGCGGTGAAAGCTGTCAACTCCATGCACGTCTCCCTCCGGGGCCGCGCGCGCGGCAGCTTCTTCCCTGTCGTATGTATTGATAGAGGGAGGGAGGGAGGGTGGGTGTGTGTGTGTTCTAAGGAAGACCTCCGAGTTTTGCGTTTCCGTGCAATCATCGAGTTTACTGTCGACCCCGATATGATACTACCTCTACGCAAATATTCAGTATGTTGCAGTATTATTACCGCCGGTGTTGTGTATGCACACTCGGGAGGCGCGAGGCCGTAGAGGGCCGTCAGCTCCAGGTACCGACTGGTCGGTAGTCGCGGATACCACCCCCCACTCCCCCCCCACACACACACTCAGGTAGGTCTAAGTCTCTGGAGAGAAGGCTGCTGGCGAAGTACGTCCCTCACTTCTATTACTCTTCCGCGTTAATGCCCTTTTTCCCCGACTGTACTTTGTGAGTCGTATTACTTTCATTTTCCCAGTTCTCTTTCAAGTTCATGGATTATGGCCAGCTAGCCTTGCCTCGTTTAGGAGGGAAATGATGATACTTGTGGTTAAGGGACGTCGCCCAACAAACCCTTGACCACACAGTTCTATTATAATTGGTCAACATCCATCTTGATGACTCACTAAGTCATGGTTCGGGAAAAGATGGGGGTCCGCTTCAACCTAGAACTTGTTCACTTTGACAAAAATCTTTCTTAGTTCTTTGGAAGAAGGAAATAAATTCTCTTCAAATTTCTCAAAATATAGATATATTTGTTAACATCCATCTTGATGACACACTAAGTGGAGCCATAATCAACTTCTTACGTCATACATCATAGAAGGTGCTGCACCACTTCCCACGAGAATCAAACCTTCAACCTTATGTTTGTTACACCACTTCACTACCACTTGAGCTGGCAGCTCCTAGCAGCCTACTAGCCTTGTTTGATCACACTCCCCTTGTGAGCGAGTCATTGGTTGTGCCGCATGCTTTCAGTCTACCAACCTACCAACTAAGAGTGGGGTCACACATAGACCTTCTGGACCTTTTAGATGTTAAATAAGTCAAGCTTGTATGGTGTGACATGCCTTTTTTCCTTCTTACTTACTAAATTTATAGTCGTCTTCACTTTAAAATGCTAGTCGAGACTATTGTACATGTGGCAGCACTCTAAGCTACACCCCTTTGAGGTCTCTCCCTTTTCTTGGGCACAAAACATTATGTAGATCCGTTCATGATGGTTCTTTTTTGAACTAAAATCATGTATCTACTCGGGTAAGTTACTCATGAATATATGTGTGCATCATGTGGGTTCAAAATAAAGTATTTTTAAAATACAATTTCTATATATTTTTTACATACAGAAGGGTGTAATTTAAAGGGGTTATTTACATATTGAAAAGAAAAGGGCTTTATAAATAGGCCTTGAACGCATGTGATGTAGAGGATATATGTATAGTAACTTTGTCGAGTGTATCTACAAGATTTCTCCACATTTAACAAAGTGATAAGTTGGAGCCCGCAAACAGTGAACTACATTTATCCAATTGCAATGATAATCATACAGATTGAAGAATCTTTTCATATGCTTATTATAAAATTGTTCTTTGATGTGCTATACATGTCAACACATTTTGACCCTCTAATATGTATTATCTTATCTCTGTTGCAACTCTTCCAAAATGGTTTCTTCCTAAACTTTAATAGTGATGAGAAGATGATCTTTTTAAGAGGTTCTAAACAACTAGAGAACTGTTTTTCCCCTATGTAAGATTACTATTAACCTAGCAAAATGTCTCTATTCAAAACTACAACTTTTGGATTGAATATAAACTTCCTTGAGGCTTGACTTTAGCATGCCCATTATAGTGACATCCCACCTTAATCATTAGAAAACCTTTTGCATGATTTCCATGGGTTCACCTTATCATATATATAAGAGATAGGAGAAAAAAGTGATTCGTTGAAGCAATTCAAAATATATCCTACATGGTCACATATACAATAAAAAACAACACAAAGACTAGATTTTTTTCATGAATAATAAGATGTGCATACATCTAGTTGAGAAACACCAATATGTATTAAACAATGTAAAGTAGAGTCATGTATCCTATCCAAAGCCTGAGATTAATAGGTAGTTTAAAAGATACTCTACATGTTTGTTAGCTAGGTTGAGGCTAGGTTTCATGTAGGCAAAAGATGATACATCTTGCGGCTTTGACCTCCATTAACATAAAAGAAATTTGATCAGGGAACATTTAGTGAGCACTTGGATAGTTTAGGTACATGTGGCACAACAAAGAAGTTGACTATTATGAGCGATGTTGGACCCCCATCTCTTATGTTGTTTGGGAGTGAGCACAATCTTTGCAATTTCAATGTCCTTGGCCTAGAAAAGTTCTTTTTTTTTTCAAAGAGGTAGATCTTTAGGGCTCAAATGGAGTTCTAGCTTCCTTTTTGATAGTGATATCTTTGCATCCAAGTACCTAAAACATATAATTGAACCTCAATATAGAGACTGCATTGATATTACAGCCCCGAGAAATAAATATAATCACAAAATTCATTGTGGAATATGCCTCCTGGTATCATATCCGCGGGGTGGGATGGCAATTGTCCTCAATTGCTATTAGCTCAATGTGGAGCGAGCATTGAGGGGTAAGCACTTAGGTCGTGGGTGCGCATCCATTGAGCCTCTTCAACAGGATGAATTTTAAACTTAACCAAATATCTAGAATATCTAGGACCTGTTCTAGTGGTTATAAAGTCAGTGTCTAGAATAGTTTTAGGTTCAAGGATTTGAGTTTCTTCTTCTAACAAAGGAAGGTCTTCATAGACAGGGTGGACAAGTAATTGGCCTCTAAAAGGTCATACCAAACTGATATGAAAAGTATTATGGATCTTCCAATGTTTGGGTAGTTCTAATTTAAATGCATTGTCATTGATCTTATAAATTATTTTGAAAGGTCCATAAAACTTAGATACTAATTTAACAACAGAGTGTTTCCCAATACTTTGCAATCCTCTCTTTTCAATGCGTAACCAAACATAATCACCAGCATTGAAACTCATGGCTTGTCTTTTCTTATTTGCTTGTTTAGTGTATGATTGGTGGGCTTTCACAATCATATCTTTAACTTGAGTAAAATAGTAGCATGCATATTGGCAATATCATTAGCAGCTTTAATTTTATTCAACAATGATGTGACATGTGTAGGTAATCTATGTCCATAAATGATTTCAAAATGTGCTTTATGAGTAGTTGTGTGAGGTGTATTATTGTATGCAAATTGAAGTAGATATAAATTTGTATCCCATGTTTGTGGTTTTGAAATTGTGTATGCATGCAAAATATCTAGAATTGTACTATTAGTAGCTTTTGTTTGCCCATTGGTTTCAGGATTAAATGGATTTGAGAAATCAATCTTAGTACCAAAAGTAGCAAACAAAGTAGTTCAAAAATTATTACAAAATCTAGAATCACAATCGAAAATAATAACTTTTGGCAAACCATGATTAGTGAAAACAGTCTTTAAAAACAATTATGCAACTTGAGATACAGTTAATGTCTTCTTACATGGTAGAAAATATGCTTGTTACTAAATCGATCTACTATAGTCCAAATCATATCATGATTATCTTGTGTATTAGGCAAACCAATTATAAAATCCATTGAAATATGTTCCCATGGTAGGCCAGCAATTGGTAAAGGCATTAACAAACCATATTGCTTACCATGATGTTGCTTGACGCTTTGGAAAATTAAACACTTAGAAACAAAGTTAGAAACATTAGATTCTATTTGCAGCCAGTAAAAATCTTCAACCAATGTTCTTAAAGTGGAAATAATACCTCTATGACCTTGATATGGAGGACAATGAATCTTGTGCAACACAAATGATCTAAATTGAATAGTGACATACAATCTTTTCTCATAAAACATAAATCCATAAGAATATGACAAAAAATCAATTGAAACCCAATTATTAGACACTAATTTGTTCCAATTAGCTTGAAAACTGGGGTCATGGTCATAGGTATCCTTCATAGGAGTAAGGGAATCAAAAGATAGAACAGAAATATTATGGATACTTAGTCTTCTACTCATTGCATCAGCAACAACATTTTCTCTTCCTGTTGGCTGATATTGGATAAGTGGATGAAAACTTTGAATGAAAGCAACCCATTTAATGTGATGGTCAGAAATTTGTGGTTGACTAAGGAGATGCTTGATACTTTGCTGGTAAGTTTTAATCATAAATTCGGATCCCATCAGATAGGGTTTCCATTGACGTAAGGCTTGAATTACAACTAACAATCCTTTATCATAGGTGGAATACTTCAATTCAGAAGGTTTAGGTTTGCAACTAGAATAGGCTATGGGATGTGAATCTTGTATGAGGACAGCTCTTATTTCTAATCCGCTAGCGTTAGTCACTACTAGGAAGAATGGTCGATTAAAATCAGGTAATTGCAAGACGGGTGCATGTGTTAAAGCATGTTTCAATAAATCAAAAGACTTTTGCTGGTTGTCAGACCAATGATACACAACACCTTTCTTTAACAATTTCGTCAAAGGCAATGCAAGCAATGAAAAATTTCTCACAAATTTTCTATAAAAGCTGTCAAGGCCTAAGAATGAATGTAACTCATGCACATTTTAAGGGATTGACCAATTCAAAATTGCCTCTATCTTTTTAGAATCAACGTGAATTTCGTTAAAAGAAACAATGTGACCTAAGTATCCAATCTGAGTTTGGAAAAATTCACTCTTGTCAAGGTTAGCAGATAATTGATTCTCTTTCAACAATTTCAAAACTAAAGCTAGATGTTCACAATGCTTATTCACATTCTTACTGAAAACCAATATATCATCAAAGAAAACAATCACACAATTCTGATAGTTCAAAAATATACGATTTATCATACGACTGAATGTAGCTAGTGCATTGGTCAAACCGAAAGGCATAACAAGAAATTCATAATGACCAAACTGAGTTCTAAATGCAGTCTTAAAAATGTCAAGTGTATCCACACGTACTTGATGATATCCAGATTTGAGATCTATCTTGCTAAAACAGTGGCCCCTTATAGTTTATCTATGAGGTCGTCTACCCTAGGGATTGGATATCTATTCTTAACAGTGATTTTGTTTAGGGCACGATAGTCAATGCTATTAGACTTCAAGCTCATATTTCTGTCTTTAGTATGACTATACCCGACCCTTGAGTTTTCTAGCTCTACTACATGATACAGACATTAAATAAGTTGGTGCTTAGGACTTAGTTGTTTGGTGTGAATGGTCCTTCAGACCTTAGGTTGTAAATAGTCATTTAAGTTATGTATTAATGATAATGGAAGATATGAGAGAGAGCTCTCAGCTCCTCACTGGTTAGCTCCAACCCTTCTCTGACTTTAAACATGCTATCAGAGCACCCATGACTGGGCTCTGTGGAGTGCATGCGAGAAGAAGACTTGAAGAATGAAGTGCCAGTGTTTGCAAAGTGAAAGGGCTGACTGCCACTGACTATCATTGTCTGTGATACAAGGTATACATTGTGGTATCCTACTTGCCATTGGTCAAGAAGAATTTGTGACTTTGTTGGAGCCTTTGGGAGGCCTTATTGAGTATCATAAAGTGTACATTTTCCATCATCAAGACCATGACCAGCTGTTGTAAATAGATTTAGCAAATAGCATGTTTGCACTTTGCTGATTAGGCTGAAGGCATTGGCTGCATACTAAGGCACAAAGCATCATATGAGTTATATTGAGCATGCATCTACTCCTTGGAAGGTAGTTAATGGTCTTTGGATGCTACAACTTGTGGATAAGCTTATCTATGAGTTGTGACAATTGAATGCAGATCTAAAAATAGTCCAGACATGTTGTGAACAGTGACAAGGCAGCACATACATGACTCTTATTGATGCACCAAAGCTATATGACATGTACTTTGGCTACAACTGAAGCTTCGCCATACACTAGAAGTCATATGTATTGGTTTGAATGTCTTGGAGCTGAAGATTACTGATCAAATGCACTCAGATATGAAGCATTTTACTTAGCTGAAAACTCTCAAATTTGTGGGTTGCATGTATTGACTCTTGAAGAGAATTAGATGACTTTGGTTAGCTCTAGGTACTTGATGACTTGAGTTTTGTCTGTCAAATGCATTGAGCAATGAGAAGGGAGTTGATGCAAATGTCTGGAGCTAAAGTAAATGGTTTGACATGGTCTTGAATTTCAATGAACAGTAAATGCTTTGTATGCCACTGCATCTCAGAACATAGGACACTCTTGGATTCTATCACGTTCATGTATTGACTCCCATGTATGGTGGCATATGCATGTGACACTGTGAGGAGTTTTGTGGACTAAAATACATTGTGATTGGCTAGTCTTGGCCGAGTGAAATTTGCAGGTAGAATATTCTACACTTGTAGTACATGATGTAATCAGTGTTAGACTGACATGTTTAGAACCCCATATGCAGAGATAGATCTTTGAACTGCTGTAAGTGTTCTTAGGGCACGTACCCTCTGTGTTGAGCTCAAAGAGGAGCTGTTGTTACTGTTATTTTTTAGCCTATAAATTTCTTCTCTATACATGAACATGTTGCCCAAATACATGTTGGTTTTACATTGAATGGAGTCCGTACATGCAGGCTACAATACCTAGGTGATTTCCAAGTGTTAGGAGATGTATGTACCATTGTTTTTCAAGTTGAAATACTAATTGTTTGAGCACATAGAATGCTGAAAACTATCATAAACAATTACAGGCTGAAATTAAATTGTTAGGAAGATTTTGGTATGCAAGTATTCAGGCAAAGCATACGACATGGCAAATGCTGACAGGATAGACAATATTACCCAGATTGTGGAGGAGAAATTGGATAGCCATAATTATGCCATATGGAAGTTCTACATGGAGAAATTCTTAATTGGGAAAGGATATTGGGAGTTGGTGACTAGAGTAGAAGCCGAAGCTGAGTTCCCAGAGAGACCTACAGCTGATCAAAGATGACTACACCGAGCTTGGACAGAAAGAGCTCGCAGGTTGTTGCATTGGCTATCTCTATGTATATCAGATGCCATGGTAATGCAGATAATGAACTGCACCTCTCCTAAGGATGCTTGGGACATCGCGGTCAAGTACTATGGCGGCACGACCACAAGTGCCAGAAAGATCTAGTTAAAGCAAAAATTTAACAACATGGAGAGAAAGAACAAATCTATACAGGATTATGTCACGGAGATCAAGACCATTGCAAATAAATTGGCATCTATTGGATCACAGGTTGAAGATGAAGACATGGTTGTTGTAACTTTGAGTGGCTTGGAGCCTGAATATAAGTCTTTTGATACTTCTGTGTCTATGCCAGTTAAAACACCCGATTTCAATGAGCTGGTTGCATTGCTTATCCATGAGAAGGTTAAACTTGACTTGACTACAGGGCCAATCAGTTCCAAAAGCAAGGATGCAATCTTTTATTCCAATCAACACAGCCGTGGCAGCCATGGTAGAGGCTATGGTTCTGGTAGAGGAGGTGAGCAAAATGCATCCTATGATGGCAATAACAACTAGCAGGTATCGAATGCAAGAGGTGGTGGAAACTTTAGAGGCAAGGGAGATCTAACCCTAGAGGCAAAGGCTCCTAGCAGCAACAACGTCCATCTAACAATCCGAATAAGGATAAGGATTGTCATTACTATGGAAAGTATGGTCATATTGCCAAGGACTACTAGAAGAAGCAGGGTAATCAGAAGGAAAAACAACATGGACATTTTGCTATGTCCAGTTAGGTAGATGATGCTTCAGGAGATAGATTGTTTGCCATGCAGTATGTGAAAGATAGGGATGCTGAAAACTCCATTGATGATGCAGTATGGTACATTGATTCAGAGGTATCAAACCACATGACCTCTCACAGTGATTGGTTCATTGACATGGTAGCTGAAAGACATGGCTATGTATGTACAGGTGATGATACGCAACATAGCATTGAGCATAAAGGCAAATTACCTCTTGTGGTTCATGATGGTAGAAAGAAAAATTTGCATGATGAACTACATGTTCCATCGATAATGAAGAACTTACTATCTGTCGGTTAGATGACACAGTAGAACTTGCAGGTTAGGTTCAATAAGCATGGATGCTTTATTGAAGAGTTTGGAAATGGATGCAAGTTGATTGCTTGTGGTTACAGGAATGGCAGAATGTTTATTCTTGATGCCACTTTGCTAGAGCTAAATTCAGTTATGTTTGCCCATGGTTTTGGCACTATCAGAGATTTCGAAATTTGGCATAAGAGAGTGGGACATGTGAATTCACATAGGTTGTAAATTATGCAAAAAAAAAGCTCGTTACAGGTTTATCCAAGTTCCAATACACATACGTTGGTCATGTATGCGATGCTTGATAGTTTGGTAAGAAGTTGAGGTTTCCATTTGTCAGGCATGTAAGGCAGAGTACATGTCCGTTGCAGTTGGCACACTCTAATGTCTGGGGGCCATTCCATAATGCATCTATGGGAGGCTCGAAGTACTATGTGACATTCATTGATGATTACAGTCGCTATACTTGGGTGTATATTCTACGGACAAAGGATGAGGTGTTTGTTATTTTTTAGTAGTTTAAAAAGTAGGTTGAAAATGAATTTGACTGCTATATCTCTTGCTTGAGATCAGACAGCGGTGGGGAGTAAGTGTCAAATGAGTTTGACAATTTTTTGCTGAAAATGACATACGTAGGCAGCTTACCTGCAGTTATACTCCACAGCAGAATGGAGTAGTTGAATGTAAGAATAGGGTATTGATGGAAGCTGCTCGTGCCATGATGAATGAGAAGAAGATGCCTCTCTATTATTTGACTAAGGATGTTGTGATAGCCATGTATATCTTGAATCGGACTTCCACTTCATGTATTCATGAGATGACACCGTTTGAGAACCTACATGGCTATAAGTCAGATGTAAGCCATATGAAAGTCTTTGGATGTCTTACTTATGTGCACATCCCAGATGAGAAAAGGAAAAAGCTGGATCCAAAAGCACATAAGTGTGTTTTCATTGGATATTCATAGGAGAAGAAGGCATACAAATGCTATGATCCCTTTACCAGGGAGACTTTGGAACAGGGATGTTATCTTTGATGAGATGACCTCTTGGTATGTATTAACAGCTACAGTTCCATCGGATACGC
Source organism: Lygodium microphyllum (assembly GCF_053477565.2). Classification (NCBI taxonomy): domain Eukaryota; kingdom Viridiplantae; phylum Streptophyta; class Polypodiopsida; order Schizaeales; family Lygodiaceae; genus Lygodium; species Lygodium microphyllum. The sequence goes on along the minus strand of NC_141146.1, from coordinate 3,743,234 downwards.
CTTCTACTCATGTATCTACAGATGATTTGCAGCAGAGTACTGCTATGACAGGTCCTAGTGGTTAGACAGTATCTCCTTGGACAGGTTGACGTACAGTGGCTACTCTGCAAAGCACTATGCTTACATGACAAAAGTAATGGAGATCAAAGAACCATGTACATATGCTGAAGCAGTTAAAGATGAGAGCTGGTGTGCAGCTATGGATGAAGAAATGAATGCCTTGGCTAAAAATAAAACATGGGATCTTGTGCCACTGCCTAAAGGAAAAAAGACCATTGGCTACAAATGGGTCTACAAAATCAAATGTAAGTCAGATGGTCAGATAGCAATGTGGAAAGGTACAAAGCCAGGCTGGTTGCTAAGGGGTATGCCCAACAATATGGACTTGATTATGAGAAAACATTCAGCCCTGTTGTCAATATGGCAACCATACACACTGTGATTGCTTTGGCTGCTGCTAGAGGCTGGAAATTGCAGCACATGGATATGAAGAATGCATTCCTCATGGTGACTTGGTAGAGGATGTCTATGTGGATCAGCCGGAAGGGTATGTACACCCTAATTTTTTCAGCACTATGTATGCAGGCTGAAAAAAGCATTGTACGGGCTGAAGCAGGCTTCGAGAGCCTGGTATGCAAGGATTAATAACTACTTGTAGAGCTTGGGATTTGCTGTTGGCAGGGCTGATCACAGTCTATTTACGAAAAGAACTGACAATGGCTTGGTAGTGCTCGTCATATATGTTGATGTTTTGATAATTATTGGGGATGATGACTTGGGCATACAACGTGCTATGGAAATGTTGAAATTAGAATTTGACATAAAAGACTTAGGTGATTTAAAGTATTTCTTGGGCATTGAGGTGGTCAAAGTTGAAAATGGTTTATGGTTGATGCAAAAGCACTAGGCCATGGAAATGCTACAGAAGTATGGCATGGGTGAATACAAACCATTGTATATACCTCTTGAGCAGAATGTCAAGCTAGACATGAGTAGTGGAGCTGAAATTGAGGATGTGATTATGTACAGGCAGATGTTCAGAAGTCTGATCTACTTGGCCATCACTAGGCCTGACTTGAGCTATGCTATAGGGCTCATAAGCTAGTTTATGATGAAGCCCAAAAAGCCGCACTTGGATGCAGTTAGACGCATTATGAGATATGTTAAGTCCACTGTAGATTATAGGCTCTTCTATGTGAGAAATAGTCCCTTGAAACTGATTGAATATACGGATGCAGATTGGGCAGGATGCTCATATGACCATAGATCTATGAGTGGCGGGTTTAGAAGAAAAATGATCAGCTAGAGTAGCAAGAAGTAGCCTATGGTTGCTTTATCGAGTACTAAGGTGACAGAGTACAGGGGTGATGCATTGGTAGCATGTGATATTGCATGGCTGCTCAAGCTTATGGGGCTGATTTGGACATACATGTAGATGCTTCAGTGACTCTGCTATGTGAAAATCTTAGTAGTGTACTCTTGGCCATTAATCCAGTATACCATGCTAGGACAAAACACATTGAGGTACACTACCACTTCATCTGATTCTTAGGGAGAGTTGATCTCATGCATGTGAAGACTAATGAACAGGTTGCAGATATCTTTACCAAGTCTCTAGGTAAAGATAGGTTCAGTGTTTTCAAACAGCTGCTTGGTGTACAGATGCTGTCTTGAGCTTGAGGGGAAGTGTTAGACTTCAAGCTCATGCTCAATGTGGAGCTAACAGAGTGGGGAAAGCATTTAAGTCTCTAGCGTGCATCCATTGTGCTTCCTCTACAGGATGGTTCTTAAATTTAACTAAATATGTAGAATATCTTCGGCCAGTTCTAGTGGTCATAAAATCAGTGTCTATGATAGCTTCTCGTTCAAGTATTTCAGTCTCTTCCTCTAACAAAGGTGGGTTTTCATAAACAGGGTGTACAGGTAATTGGCCTCTAAATGGTCTCAATAAACTAATGTGAAATGTGTTGTGAATTTTCCAATGAGGTGGTAATTCTAACTTGAATGCATTGTCATTAATTTTATGAATGATCCTAAATGGTCCATAGAATCTAGGGGCTAATTTCACAACTGGATGTCTATCTACACTTTGTAGTCTACGTTTTTCTATTCTCAACCAAACATAGTCATCAACTTTGAAATTCATTGCTTGTCTTTTCTTGTTGGCTTGTTTGGTATATGATTGCTGGGCTTTGGCAATCATATCTTTAACCTCATCAAAAATAGTATTATGCATACTAGCAATATCATCAATACTTTGAATTCTATTTGACAAAGATGCAACAGGTGTAGATAATCTATATCCATAAATCACTTCAAACGGTGCTTTCTTTGTAGATGTGTGTGGTGTATTGTTATATACAAACTGTAATAAATGCAAATGTGTGTCCCATGTCTGAGGTTTAGAGATAGTATATGCACGTAAAAGATCTAGAATTGTGCTGTTAGTGGCTTCTGTTTGTCCATTAGTTTCTGGATGAAATGCAGATGAGAAATCAATCTTTGTGCCTAGGTTAGCAAATAGAGTAATCCAAAAGTTGTTACAAAATCTAGAATCACAATCTGAAATAATAACTTTTGGCAATCCATGGTTAGTAAAAACAGTTTTCAAAAACAATTGTGCTGCTTGTGATGCTGTTAAAGTTTTCTTACATGGAATAAAATATGCTTGTTTACTAAATCTATCTACTACTGTCCAAATCATATCATGGTTAGATTTAGTATTAGGTAAACCAGTAATGAAATCCATAGAAATTTGTTCCCAAGGTTTAGATGGAATAGACAAAGGCATAAGTAATCCATACTGTTTACCATGATGTCTCTTAACTCTTTGACAAATCACATATTCAGAAACAAAGTTAGATACATCAGTGTCCATATGCGGCCAATAAAAATCTTCAGTTAACGTACGTAAGGTAGATATGATACCTCTATGACCTTGGTATGGGGGACAATGAATCTCATTCAAAACAAAAGATCGGAATGGAATTGTAACACACAATCTCTTTTCATAAAACATAAATCCATCATTATATGACAATGAATCAATAGGAATCAAATTATTTTGAACTAATTTATTCCAATCAGCATGAAAAGTAATATCCTGATGATAAGTATCTTTCATAGCAATCAAAGAATCAAAAGATATAACAAAAATATTATGAATGGCAGGTCTTCTACTCAATGCATCAGCCACTACATTTTCTTTTCCGGGTTGGTATTGAATGATAGGATAAAAACTTTGAATAAAGGATGCCCATTTGATATGACGGTTAGAGATTTGGGGTTGGCTAAGTAAATGTCTAATACTTTGCTGATCGGTCTTAATCATAAATTCTGAACCCATTAAGTAGTGTTTCCACTGTCTTAATGCTTGTACAACTGCTAATAGTTCTTTGTCATATGTGGAATATTTCAGTTCAGAGGGTTTCAGCTTACAACTAGAATAGGCTATAGGATGATTGTCTTGCATAAGTACAGCTCCTATTCCTGATCCACTAGCATCGGTCACTACTAGAAAGAATGGTCTATTAAAATCAGGCAATTGTAGAACAGGGGCATGGGTTAATGCATATTTCAATAAGTCAAAGGATTTCTGTTGATTTTCGGACCAATGATAGACAATTCCTTTCTTCAGAAGTTTAGTCAGTGGTAAAGCAAGTAATGAAAAATTACGTACAAACTTCCTATAGAAACTAGCAAGACCAAGGAATGAGCATAACTCATGCATGTTTTTAGGTACAGGCCAATTCAATATTGCATCGATTTTCTTAAGATCAACTTTAATTCCATCAGATGATACTATATGACCTAGATACTCAATTTCTGTTTTAAAGAATTCACTCTTTTCAGGGTTTGCATACAATTGATTATCTTTTAGTAGCTGGAAAACCAATGACAAATGCTCATAATGTTCTTTCTCATTTTGACTAAACACCAAAATATCATCAAAGAAGACAATTACACAATACTGATATTTCAAAAATATACAGTTCATCATTCTAATAAACGTAGCAGGTGCATTAGTCAATCCAAATTGCATCACTAAAAATTCGTAATGACCAAACTGTGTCCTAAATGCAGTCTTGAATATGTCAGACTTATCTAGTCTCACCTGATGATAACCAGACTTAAGGTCTATTTTGCTAAATATAGCAGATCTTTGCAGTTTGTCGATAAGGTCATCAACTCTAGGAATGGGATACCTATTCTTTACAGTGATCTTATTTAAAGCTCGATAGTCAATGCACATACGATAGGTATTATTCTTTTTCTTAACTAACAGGACAGGTGCACCGAATGGAGAACTGCTAGGTCAAATCAATCCTCTATTTAGTAATTCCTCAATTTGACTCTGAATTTCTTTTTGCTCTATCTGGTTATGCCTATATGGTGCTTTGCAAGGTGGTTGTGTGCCAGGGATCAAATCTATTTTATGGTCTTCTGGACGTGAAGGAGGTAAACCAGGTGGTAGGTCTTCTGCAAAACAGTCCTTAAAATGTGCAAGAAATTCTTTATGCCTAGGGTGCATATGATTTTCTTTTACTTGCAGTTCATTCACCCAAATGAGATAAGATTTACTACTCTTGTATAATGCATGTTTAGCTTGAGTATGCGAAAGCAGTGGAAAAACATTAGATGCATGCATACCATATAATGTAATAGATTTTCCTTGAAAGTTAATATTCATTGAATGTGTGGAATAATCTATATCTGGGTTATGCTGGTGACGCCAAGGCATACCTAAAATAATGTCACTCGACTGTAATAGAACAACTAGGAAATTTCTTCTTTTAGTGTATTGACCAATTTGAATCTCTAAGTCATGTACTTCCTGTGTACCATTATACCTAGTGCCTAAGAATGCAGCTTTGATGCGATAATGCGTAGGTACAGTCTGTAATTTCAATTCTTTTACTAATTTTGCTGAAATAAAATCATGAGTGCAACCGTTATCATGCAAAATAATCTTTTCCTTTCCATGCACCAAACGTTTCATAGTCAATAAAGAATATGGAGTAGGCATACCTGGCAAAGTATCCGAAGGTGTAGTAGTGTCATCCTCATCTTCAGTGAAATCAGGCATATCTTCATGTTCCGCTTTGTCCATTGCTCCAAGGTAGTTGATATGGGCAGGTGACTTCTTTGAATGACAATTTGTTGCTAGATGTCGAGGCTGGTGGCATTTATAGCATACTATTGGCTTGGCTTTGGTTACATTGTTTGCAATGGCGGGAAGTCTAGGGACATTAGGGTTTGACTGTGGAATAGGCTTAGAGTTTTGATTGACATTGGATGGTAATGCAGGTGGTTTTGCCCAATTTTTACGGAAAGATGATGAAGAGAAATGACCTGGATTAAATCTTCTAAAGTTGGAATTGAATTGCTTAGATCCATAATTACCATTGGCTTGGAATTACTGTGGATGTCTGTCTCTACCTCGTAGCTTATCTTCAGTGTCGTGAGCTAGTGAAATGGCGTCTTCAAGGGTAGCAAGCTTGAACATGTTAACTTCAGCGTAGTAATGCCCAAGGAGTCCAGACATATACTTGCGCTTATGTGTCGCTTCAGGTACGTCTTCAAGCATGCGTAGCTGGAGTAATGCATTCCAAAAACGCTATGTATACTGAGGAATAGGCTCACGATCCCGTTGCTGAAGAAGATCCCATTGCTTAATAGATTTCTCATGAAATTGTGGAGGAAGGAAATTCTGCATGAACTTCTTCTTGAAATTCTCCCAAGTAGCAGGACAATCTATACTCTTGCGTACTACAGTCCACCAAAGAGATGCTCTGTCTACTAAATGATTAGTGACACACTTGATTTTATCTTTTTCTGCATAGGTTTCCTCATGGAAATAGTCATCAAACTGACTAATGAATGCTAGAACAGTTTTTCCTTCTCGTATGCCATTGAAAGTACGGAATTTGAAACTTCTTTTACTTATCTTTGATTCCTTGTGGATGGTTTGAGCTTCAAGAGTTGCGTCGATGGTACGTCGAATAAGATCTTCAGCTTGAGGTTCTTCTTTGTCGGTAGACGGTCTTTGTAAATTTGCCAGTTGAACTTGCAATGCTTGTCTAGCCCTTCGTTCTTCTTCCAATTGCATCATGATTAAATCCAGCTTTTGCTCCATCGTAGGTTCAGGTAAGTCGCCTTCAGCCACCATAAGATCATCCATATGTGGTTCCGTCATCCTGCAAAACTCAAAAGACCTTTCTCACTCAAAATCAAGTTAGCGGGATGAGCGTAGCTCAAGTTCGGGAATACAAGGCTTGTGTATTTTTGGGTATAGCGTTCTCAATCTTTAGAAAATCTGCGTTTTATCCTTCTTCGTATGCTGAAAATGCTTCAGCAAACCTGCGTATGGGTAGAGTACCTTCCAATGAACAACTTTGCAGTTCGGAGTTTCTGCGCAGGAACAGCCCTTCTAGGAGTTTTGAGCACAAGTCAGCTCTGACTCCAGTTGACTATTCTGACTTGCAGAGTTGCAGACTTATGTGACTTGCAGAGTTGCAGAGTTGCAGAACTTAGTCGCTTTATGGAACTTGCAGTACTTGACCTGAAGAAACTTGCTGAACTTGACTTGAGGAACTTGCAGGACTTGCTGAATAAGTAACTTTAAACTGGAGTAGTTGGGAAGCCTTAGTAAACTTGGTTTACTAAGAAGCTTTAAGCTTCATAACCAGTCGATGACTTTTAGGACATATTCATGTCCTCGACGGAATTTTCGCCGCCCTGAAGATCCTCACGCCGTTTTTTTCAACGATTTGTTTATTGAAGCTTCTTTAAGCTTGTAACTAAGCTTATTAACTTATAAACTTAAGCTTTGAAGCTTAGTGAGAGATATGAGAGTTACTTTTGTCTCTGTACAAAACGACTTGATGAGGGAGAGTTGGGAGTGGTCCCCCGCCTCTGTAGCCTGGTCCTTCGCGATCCAATGATGGAAACAGAGGTTCTTGATCGCCAGAAGTCTGCCTGTATCGACGGTTCGCGACGAGATTGACCGTAGAGCCCGATCGTTCCAGGAGCTCCACTTTCGCACGAGATGGGTAGCCATTGGAAGCTCTTGATCTCAGCTTCGCTCTGATACCACTGGTGCGCAGATCGGACGGTGTATGCTCGCGTAGTGAATGTCGGAAGGTTCCCAAGAACAATGGAACTCTACTTTTTTCACAAATTACAAGGTAAAAAGCATGAACGACAAGAGTAAGAGACCAATTGGGTGCAATCTCCCTCCATGCCTTGTGTGAGCGCTCCACAAAGCATGTATTTTTATGTATATTTCATCTTCATGCTCAAATAATAGCCCAATTTACAAAATAGCAAGCTTTTAGCTTTTGAGTTTGCTTTTACACAAAAATAAGAATAAAGCTAATGGACGGTGCCCAAAGAGTCTGGCACGCCCAATACAATGTCCAAATAGAAATAACATAATCGTGCGCCCATGCGCATACAAAATAATAATAAATAATCGATGCCTCAATAAATAGGCATGACAAAATATAGGCGTGGCGCCTATCAAAATATAATCCATAAATCGAATACTCGCTATCCTCCAATGCTTTCCTCTGCCACTGCTGCTATCTCTACACATCAACTGAAGCATTCACAATAGTTAGTAAAATAATACAATTAAACCGACAAAAATGAATACCTAGCAGTCTTCAGCTACATAAATAAATCAACTGGTTAGAAATAAATCCTAACCTTAATTTATTACGAGTGCGCACTCTAAACTCATAAACGTTTATTAATTTAATATGCATTTTACAGAATCACCCGCTATGGAATCACCCATGTACATACTAAATTAATGAAACGCCCGAAAAAGACAGGCGTCCCCATCAACTTCTTGCACAAAGAATCCACTTTGTGTATGAGCCCCGATCATCAAAGTTTACGGAATCCACCGTAAAACCTCACGGAATCCACTGTGGCACGAAATCCACCGTGAAATATGCCTCCTGGCATCAGTTTCCAACTGCCTCATGCATAAAGCTAGTAACTCCTTTCTATTCAACCCCTCTTTCAAAGGTATCACACTCCATGTAATAACCATCTCTTCTATTGGCCTGATGTGCATGATGGGCTTGTGACCCCTCTTTCAAAGGTATCACACTCCATGTAATAACCATCTCTTCTATTGGCCTGATGGGCCTGATGGGCTTGTGACCATATATCAATTGAGCTTGCACATATCATGTGGTAGCACTATGAGTAGTTCTATCAATCCACAAAAGAATTTGGGAGCAACCATGGCCACTCTTTCATCTTTCCTCCACATGACTTGGCTGCCAAGGCCTTAATGATAGGTGAATATCCACGTTCATTTTTTCCATTTCCTTCCAAATTATAGGCTAAATTAAGGGCCAACTTTATCCCAAGCAAGAGAAGACCTCTTGTGCTTTAACTACATCCAATTTACCCCTATCTGTTGTTATTTTGCTAACACACCCATACTGATAGAAAATCTCATCTAAGAGAAATATAGACACTACCTAAATAGCCATTATCCTAACTAATTTTTCTTCTACTTAATTCGTCAAGTCTTCATGCACAAGCACGAGGTACCACATCTTCCACAAACTTGTAGGCATAGTAACCAAATCCACTACCCATTTAAATGAAGAGTCGATAGATAAGTTGGCTACAATCCATCCCGATCCCTCACTGATGAATACATTTGATAGGTAGCACAAGATTTCACAAAGTGAGCAATGTCTGCATACATCCCCAGCCATCCATATTTTTCCTTAATTTTCTCAAAGGTGTCCCATACACCTCTATGACTACCCCACAAGCTTTTGTGGAACTCTCATATAACATGTACCTATGTGGCTCGATCTCCAAGAACTTGTAGTGGAGCTCCTCTCTTCTTCTTAGCATGCTTTCATAAATATCTATCCTTCAAGAAGAAACCATATGCATTTCTCTTGATTCTCTTGAATTCCTCTACTGACTTTTCTTCCCTCTTATTCTTAGCATGCTTTCATAAACATCTATCCGTCAAGAAGAAACCATAATATGCCTTTTTCTTGATTCTCTTGAACTCCTCTACTGACTATTCTTCCCTCTTGGTTGGAAAGAGTACTGAGATATTTGCCTATTCTCAGCCATTTCCCTTTACATTCCTCTTCTAGAAACACCCCTATAGCTGAAACATAACACCTATGAATTTTTCTTTCTGATGTACCTACTTTTTCCATGGCTAAAAACTCCTTCTTTGCTGTTGAATTCCTTGCAACAACAAATTTCCAAATATTGTACCTATTGTACTTTTCAATAAGAGGATAATTTTTTGTTTTATTACTTCAAGAGGAGCTTTCTTATTTATTAAGGTTGGAAAAAAGGAAAATATTCAATAGGTCAAGGTTTTAAAAAAAATTAATTCCTCTTAAAAAAGAGAAGAAGCAGTTTCTAAGGTCATTTTTGTTGAGAGAGAGAGAGAGAGAGAGAGCATGCACATTACAAAGATCCCCCATTAAGAGGGCTTCTTCCTTAACTCCTTTAATGAGCCTTAAACTTTTATGTTCTTTTTTCTAAAACAATAATGATATATTTTACTCTTTTTCCTTATACAAACACACAAATTAATTTACTTTTTTTATAAATGTAAAACAAATCTTTAAATTTGATTAAAATTACTAAAATTACAATGATCTATTGTTGACAACCCTTATACAATATTAAAAACATTTATAAATTTTATCAAAAAGCTAAAAATAAATATTAAATTTTTAAAAATAAAGTATAAATTAAATTAATTTGGAAAAGTTATTAAGAAATTAAAATAAAATTTAAAAACTAATAATAATCTAGAAAATTTGATAATTAATGATGATAAATTTGGAAAATTTATGATTAAATGGTGAAAAATATTTTAAAGCCAATTAAATAGAAAAGAAAATAATTTGAGCTTCTATTAGGGTGTATAAATACATGTAAATGTGAATGTATTGGCAAATAGTCATATCATAGGCAATTGACTAGAAAAGAATATCATATCAATGACTATACCAATGATGTGAAATCTTTCCCAAAATAGCATTTGATGCTAGGAGGCATATTTCGTGGTGGATTCTATGATTATATTTATTTATTGGGGCTCATACACAAGGTGGATTCCTTCTGCGAGAAGTTGACATTAACACTTGTCCTTTTCGACCATCAGATTAATTTAATGTGCACGTAGATGATTCTATAACAGATGATTCTGTAAAATACATATTAAATTAATATATGTTTACGAGTTTAGAGTGCACACTCAAATTAAATTAAGGTCAGGACAACAGAGTTCTAACCTATTTAATTATTTTGTAGCTGAAAACTGCTAGGTATTCACTTTTATTGGGTTTTATCTAATTATTTTCTAACAATTGTGAATGGCTCAGTTGATGTATAGAGCAGGCAGTGATGGCGTTGGATAGCACAGGGCGATGACATGAATCCAAATGCCTAGAAGAATTACTCTTTTTGATGGGTGCGCGCCTTATCACTAAAGGCGTGGTGCCAATATTTATTTAAGTGCACTTATTTATTAAAGCACTTGACAAAAATTTTATTATCTTGAATGCACATAGACGCTCAGTTAAATATTTCATTATTTGATATTTGTATTAGGGCACAACGTGACTTTTGAATGCCCAAACGCCTTACTCTATAATTGGACAAACGCATACGCAAAAACAAAAGTATGTTATTTGTAAAGTGAACTATTTTTTAGCTTAAAGATAAATAAATCTATAAATACATGCCTTTTGAAGCACTCACACAAGGCATGGGGTTTATCTTTTTGTCTCGTGTCATGAAAATTTTCCTTTTGCTTTTTACTTGCAATTATGAAGATTTGTAGAGTTATTTGTTCTCGGGGACCTTCTAGTATTGGCTATGCACAATACAACATTTGATATGCGTACGAGTGGTATCAGAGCAAAGATGAGATCAAGAGCTTCCAATCGCTTACCATCTCGTGCAAAGGTAAAGCTCCTAGATTGTTCTCGGGGACCTTCTAGCATTTGCTACGCACAACACAACATTTGATATGCGTACAAGTGGTATCAGAGTGAAGCTAAGATCAAGAGCTTCCAATCGCTTACCATGTCGTGCAAAGGCGAAGCTCCTAGAACGAACGGGCTCTACAGGATGTCTCCCGACGAATTGACAACATAGACTTGTTCTTGGCAGGAAGAATCCCCTCTTGTATCCTTTGATCATGAAGGATCTCTCTCAGGAGGCAGAGGACCACTCATGAAGTTCCTTTACAAGTCATTTTTATTGATAGAGAAGTAGATAAGAGGTTTATGAAGTGTGAGTTTATAAGCTTAATACGCTTAAAAGAGACATAAGCCTCAATAATTCAATGATTTGTAGCGGAAGTATGAACTCGTTGATGTCGAATCTAACGAGAACATGGCGTCGTCCTACGCCAAATTCCTTAAAATCATTAAGATTTTTAAAAGCTTATGTAAAGCTTAAAGTTTCAATTATCAATCTCTTCCATAGCGGGCGTTCACACTGTGGTATTTCTAAACCAATTTTGAAGTCCAGCAAGCCCCTGTTTCCACCTACAACTTGGCTGAGCGAATTCACAACAAGAAGGCTATCACACGCAGTCTATGTAGAAGACTATTTTGATTAGAAGAAGACCGTTTTCAATTGTCATACCACCCGAGAAAAACAAAAGCAAGATTGTAAATGAAAAAGCTATTTATAAAAAAAAAAGCAAGCCTTGTAAACCCAAATTTGAGCTATGCTCATCCTTCTAACAAGATTTCGAGTATGTGAGGTTGTTTGAGATTTTTGCAGGATGTTAGAGCATAACATGGATGGGCGAAGGCGATTTGCCAGAGTCGACTATGGAGCAGAAATTGGATCTAATCATGATGCATCTTGAAGAAGAGCGAAGGGCATGTCAAAGCTTGTAGACAAAATTGGCTACACTTCAACAATCCACTGTCGATCAAGATGGAGCGCAACCTAAACATGTCATTCGATGTACTATTGATGCGACACTCGATGCACAGGCTCTTAGGAAAGAGGCCAAGATAAGTTTAAACAACCTTTAAATTTCATACTTTTAATGGAAAACGTGATAGAAAATTTGTTCTTGCTTTCATTAGTCAGTTTGATGACTATTTTCATGAAGAGCAATATGTTGGAAAAGATAAACTTAAATGCGTCACTAATCATCTAGTAGACAAAGCATCATTATGGTGGAGTGTTGTTTGCAGCAAGAGTGTTGATTTTCCCTCTTCTTGGGAAGCCTTTAATTATTTTTTTTTGCAAAATTTCCTTCCACCTCAATTCCATGAGAAAGCTATCAAATAGTGGAATCTCCTGCGACAAAGAGATCGTGAATCCATCCTGTAATACACTGAGTGTTTCTAGAGTGCCTTACTTCAACTTCGAATGCTTGAGGATGTCCTTGAGGCAGCTCACAAGTGCAAGTATTTGTCCATTTTGCTTGGTCACTTCTATGCGGAAGTGAATATGTTCAAGCCAAAGACTTTGGAGGATGCAATTTCTTTAATGCATGATGCAGAGCATAAATTTTGTGGACGAGAAAAGTGACCGACCGCAACAATTTTCAATTAATGGTAACTTTGGTACAAAGAAATTCAATTCTAGCTTCCGAAGATTCAATCAAAATTGATTTGCTCCTTCTGATTTCTGTAAACCTTAGACTTAACCTCTTGCTTTACCATCAAATACAAATTCAAACCCTAAGCCTTCCCTCCAGCTAAATCTCAGTATACCCAAACTTCCACCCCTTACTATAATAATGTCTCCAAAGCAAAGCCTATGGTTTGCTACAAGTGTCATCAGCCTGGACACTTAGCAGCGAATTGTCAGTCCAAGAAGCAAGCTATTCAAATCAATCACTTGAGAGCAACTGATGACGAGGACCATGAAGATATGCCAAACTTTACTAAAGATGATAATGATATCGGCGATGCTTCAGATACTTTACCAGGTATGCCAAATCCTCATTCATTATTAACAATGAAATATTTTATGCATGGTCAATAAAAGATTGTTTTGCATGATGATGGAAGCACGCATGATTTTATTTTCGTAAATTTGGTAAAATAATTGAATTTATCTACTATTCCAACTCATTATCGCATAAAGACGACATTTTGTAAATTTGGTAAAATAATTGAATTTATCTACTGTTCCAACTCATTATCGCATAAAGGTGACATTCTTAGATACTAGATACAATGATACACAAGAAGTGCATGATTTAGAGGTTAAAATTAGTGATTATGTTGAGCGTAGAAATTTATTGGTTGTGCCTTTGCAAGCTAGTGATATTATTTTAGGAATGCCTTGGTGTCACAAATATAATCCTGACACAGTTTATTCCACACATTCCATGAAAATTCATTTTAATGAAAACCAAATCACATTACATAGATTGCACACCTTTGATAATTTTCCACGACTTAGTCAACACACAAGCTAAATGTGCATTGAGAAAAGGTAGTAAATCATATTTAGTATGGGTGAATGAAATTGAAGCTAAGGAAAATCAGATGCATCCTAGGCATGCACAATTTCTTTCACATTTAAAGATTGTTTTGTTGTTGATTTACCACTTGATTTACCACCTACGCGTCCTGAAGACCATAAAATAGATGTAATCCTAGGTTCTCAACTACCATGTAAAGCATCTCATAAACACAATCTGATTGAACAAAAAGAGATCCAAGCACAAGTTGGAACCAAGGACTCATGAGGCCTAGCAGTTCTCCTTTTGGTGCACCTATCCTATTAATTAAGAAGAAAAATAAGACATATAGAATGTGCATTTGTTTAAAGTCAGAGAAGGGTTGGAGCTAACCAGTGAGGAGCTAAGCTCTCTCTCTCATATCTTCCATTATCATTAACACATAACTAATATCCCACCCCGGGGGTATGATGCCAGGAGGCATATTTCACGGTGGATTTCGTGCCACAGTGGATTTCGTGAGGTTTTACGGTGGATTCCGTAAACTTTGATGACCGGGGCTCATACACAAAGTGGATTCTTTGTGCGAGAAGTTGATGGGGATGCCTGTCCTTTTCGGGCGTTTCATTAATTTAGTGTGTACATGGGTGATTCCATAGCGGGTGATTCCGTAAAATGCATATTAAATTAATAAACGTTTATGAGTTTAGAGTGCGCACTTGTAATAAATTAAGGTTAGGATTTATTTCTAACCAGTTGATTTATTTATGTAGCTGAAGACTGCTAGGTATTCATTTTTGTCAGTTTAATTGTATTATTTTACTAACGATTGTGAATGCTTCAGTTGATGTGTAGAGATAGCAGCAGTGTTATTGAGGCATCGATTATTTATTATTATTTTGTATGTGCATGGGCGCACGATTATGTTATTTCTATTTGGACATTGTATTGGGCGTGCTAGACTCTTTGGACACCGTCCATTAGCTTTATTCTTATTTTTGTGTAAAAGCAAACTCAAAAGCTAAAAGCTTGCTATTTTGTAAATTGGGCTATTATTTGAGCATGAAGATGAAATATACATAAAAATACATGCTTTGTGGAGCGCTCACACAAGGCATGGGGGGAGATTGCACCCAATTGGTCACTTGCTCTTGTCGTTCATGTTTTTTACCTTGTAATTTGTGCAAAAAGTAGAGTTCCATTGTTCTTGGGGACCTTCCGGCATTCACTACGTGAGCATACAACATCCGATCTACGCACCAGAAACAAGCTCAAAACAAGGCCACAAAGCATTAGGATAGTAGTGGAGAAGTTAAAGGAAGCCAAGCTTTAGAATAAGAAAAGGTTTAATAAGAGATATAGACTCAGACCAAGAGCCATACAGGGTGGTGATTGGATGCAGATTTATGACAATAACTTGTAAAATCAACATAGTGCCAATCAAAAAATGTCTAAGCGATGGTTTGTTCCATATGTGGTAAGGAAATAAATTCACAATGCTACCTATTCACTTGCTAAATTGGTTGGGACAACATTGCATATTCCTATAGCAAAGAGAGTTTACAACACATGAATTGGATGAGTTAGATATAGATATTGACCTTGATAATGTGGAAGAAGAAGAAAAATAGGATGACATGCATATTGATGAGGAATACTATGAATTTTTCTAGCACTAATATTCACACATATACCAAAGGTTGTGTAGGTTCGAAGAGCCAAGTGAACAAAATGGTTGTAAGAGACTGTAATGAGAGATAGGGCAAATTTAAAGATGTTGAAATTTTTTTATTTAGAGGCAAATTAATAGTGATTGATGAATCCAAAATGGGCTTTGATACCTTGAAAGACCCCTACAAAGTTTGGATGGTACCCAGGTTCATATGATGAAGTTACAATGTTAGAAAGGGTAATGTCTCACCGAGATTGCATGCTCTAAAGAATAGATCTAGGCTGTGTAAAAAATTTAGGGGCTGATACCTTCAAATTTTGGTATTGGTGTCTTCAGAAAATTTTTAGATTGCAAGTGGGGTTACATTTTTTAAAAATCTTTGTGATTCAAGTCATGGTTTGGAAGATACTTTTTTGCAGGGTGGTCCTAAAGGACATATTTCAAATCAAGAAGAGACTAAGTCTCATGGATGTGATCTATTCCATGTGACATATGCTTCAATAGATTTGTATAAGATTTGACATGTAGATACCTAAAAAAGGGAAGATGATTAGGATATACAAAAAAAGATGCAAAAGAGGTCTATCCATTGGTATGCTTAGTAAAAGGTGAGCAAATTGATAAAGATTACAAAGAGAAAGTGGCAAACATTGAAGACGCAACTAAATATGTTTTGAAATATGAACTTGGGATTCTATGTGTTTTTATAAGGATTGGAATGTTACATGAACTATCATTTCAGAGGATGGATGTTGAGGGATACAAGCAATATGAAATGTTTGTGCTCTTAATGCCTTACGATTCGAGTGAAAGTAGTTGGACTTGCAACATGAAGATGACAAGTGCTTAGATTTTTAATCCCAAAAGGCTACTTGTGTAGCACCTCCAAAGGACATGTAGGTTTGGAGGGGATGAATGTCATGCTATTTTTGAGATAGAGTGTGAAAGCACAATAGGCTTTGTCTTGTGCAAAAGTTCATCTATGTCTACAGAATGGCAAGTGACAAACTTCTTAGTTAGTGGACTTCTCTAACTTACTCATTGTCTTGATAATAGGAGTTAGTGAAGTGGAGTCTTAGAAGTTAATGACTATGTAGCTTTAAGTAGTGATTAGTAGACACTTTAGTGACTTGTTTTGTGGGATATGTGATGGAGAATGAAGTATGAGATCAAGAATACCATTCACCACAGATTAGGGACACCAATAGGACTGATTGGGTAGTTGCTATCCAACGTGGCGACAAAGGTGAAGGTAATGGCATGCTAACTAGTAGAGAGCATAGGGAAAGGTGGGGGAAACAGCCAAATAAAGTAAGTGGATTGGAGACCCATGCATTGAAGAGGAGAATGAAGAGTATTTGTTCTATTTAAAATAGGAAAAAAATAAGAAAAGAGAAGGCAACAAGCTCTCCTTAAAGATCTTCATCTCCTATAAGGTATTTTAGACAATCTCTCACTTGATTCTTAGTCTCAAAATTTAGGGGGACTTTCCTTGATCATCAAAGAGGAGTTTTGATGAGTCTATGCTCTTCATATAGACTATTTTGGGCTATGAATAATAGTTAAGAATATGGTAACAAGCTGGAAATGGAGATTAGATACTGAAATTGGGCTTCTCTTGAGTTCTACCACTTGATTCTTCATCTCTACCTTTGGTAGACATATTATAGACAACAAAGATAAAATTTCTCTTGGATTTGGAACAACATCTATATCATGTTTTATTGCTATAATAAAACTATAATCATAAGGTTGAAGTTCTTCTGAAGGCTCGTAGTAGATGGTATTTATAGGGATCCACGCATTGTGATTCATGTTCTTGTCTATGGTGGTGCCATCTATCATCTTCCATCAATAGATTGATGTATGCATGAGATATTGAGGTGTTACCTATAGCTTTTGGATTATGTTCAACATAGATTATTCATGTATTAGTTTGTACACTGAGCCATAGTCATAGTTTATATTGGGCTATCATCCCAAGTATGTGCATGTGCCTTTGTCTTGGGTATATCTACAAGGTCTATCAGATGTATTGCAGATTGATTGCTCTACTGAGTTGTATGAAATGAAGCCAATCAATTTCACCTCTATCTATCTCCCTGAAATCTTCCCAATTCTAAATTCTCTTTTTGTTATCTTGTTTCATCTCTCAATCTCCCTACACTCTTGTGTCTTTTACTTCAACAATAGACCTTCACCTCTACATGCTCCGACACTAGTATATCTTTATATAGATGGGGTTTCTCAAGAAATTTAAGAACTAGTTTTTAATGGGAGTCCCTTGTGACAATTTAATTACTTCATTTTTCCTTCCTGTAATGTGTCCACCTGTTATCTTCAGGATACGTCTTAGCAGTTCATCAGAAAGGATGTCTAGAAAGCTCCGGCTGGCACTACCATGGAATGTTACGGGGTTTGCAATCTAGGGCTTTCCATGTCTGCCACGTAGCAAAAGTATTCCGGCCGTTCCCACTTAGGACCGACCTGAATTAGGGATTTCCCTATTCATCATTTCCTAATGGCAACTATCGTCGAACCCGAGCGAACTACTTTACGCAGAAATGCCAGGTCCGAAGTGGATTCACACTGCACTTGGTTCAAGGAGAATGGGAAACGAGAGGGATGCAAAGCTCAACCTCTCTGCCATAAGGCATAGTCCCATTTCGTTCTACTAAAACTGCGTAAATCAGGATCATTTATAACTTAGACTCTAGGTCAACGCTCTTGCTATTCGTGTTCTTTGAACAGTCTTCCTGCTGTCCATCTTGATTGAGAAAAGTTCCCGGCCAACCAAGACCACCCATCCGTAGGATGGACCTATGGCCACATCCTCCGCACTTTCCTTAGGTTGTTTTAGTTATTTAATTACCTAATACATTTAGTTGTACATGTAACAATCAGCTTCCTTAATTAGCCCATTAGGCACTGGTTCCTTCACGTAATCATAGCACTTGACATAGAAAAGCAATGTAAAAAAAGTTCATTTTCAATAGGTTACCATATTTATATTTGAAATACATAAATTCCAGCCCGTAGGCTTATCCATAATCTGCTCCAAGGCTATCCAGCAATCCACATGGATCACTAATCCAAGATTCCGCCCGTAGACTAGCATGCGGGCCTCGAGATCCAATCCCGAGTCACGTTGGCCTCTTGTGCAGGCCCGAAAGGCAAGGGATTTACGGCCAGAGCCCCCTCTAGCACCCAAGCATCCTCTTGCTCCAAGTAGCGCTCAACGGAGAGACTTCTCATGGCGGGTTCGGTCCACCTTCCCGATGCAGTTAACAATCCCCTTGGTTAGGGTCAGGCAGGAAGTCGGGGGTAATTGAAGCTGCCTCTCAGATAATTACGCTATCATTTCCATAACCACATGACTCATTGTCTACGCGTAAGTTGATTTTCAAACCCTAACTTTTTGGTTTAAGATCAAGCATAGGTTTGGTTATAGCCTAATTCCAATTAGTCATCCTATAACATGCGAAAAAGATTCATACTAAAACATGCAGCCTTTTACTACTTTCATTTCCGAATGAATTTGTCATATGCAAAACTTACACACCCTTCCCTTAAATTAAGTTTTTAGACCACTCGCCTAGTTAAATCTTCTTCATGTAGTCCTAGCAAATTCCTACGATTGCTAATAACTTTCTTTAAGAATCATTTCAAAAAAAGATATTCAATAATGCAATATTCGATTTATTCCTTTCATGCTTAATCGGAGTGTTCTTCCATAATTCCGTTTTGTAAATATGGACATTAATCTAATTTCAATTCATTGCAATGCACAAAAACTACTTGCTAGAAATGCATATCAATCTTCTGCTCACTTTATTTTGTTTGTTTTATTGAAAATACTAATGACTGAACTCTTCCGTCGTGAGCTCATTCTTCTAAATTAACTAAAGTATATAAGACGAAAAATGCATTCTATCTCCAAAAACCATCCACACGCAATTGAATTATAATGATGTAAAATAAAAATTAGGATGAAAAACGTGGACTTGTGGTGAGATGTCCACGTGGATGTTAGGAGACGATCCTCCTGCAGTGGCTGTGCCTTGTGCTTTCTTAGGAACCATTGCGAATTCAGCCTTTTCGCCTTGGGCGCAGAGTTACGATCTTGTCCGTCTCCTTCGTATGCGAACTCCCTTTGTGAGTTGGCTTTAGAAGACCTTAAAACTGGCAAGGAGAGGAAAAATCCACAAGAAAGGGTATAAAAGGGCCCTTAGGAGGAATTTTATGTGTGGGGGGAGGGGGGAAAGAACCAGAGGAAGGGGGGCCTAAGAAGCTTCTGAACAACGTGGAAGCCCCACGTGGTGGAAGAAAGGCGATAGATGGCAACGTGGCGACGGCGGATAGGGTGGACTGCAACGGCAAGTGGCGACTGGGTAGCGTCAGAATTCTGACGGATTTCTCTTCTTGGCGACCACCTCTCTCACCCCTTCACGGCTACCAACAGAGTCACAAATCCTCTCTTGTCCTCCAAGGTCCCATAGCCATGGGTTATATAGCGAGAGGGAGAGGTGCCTCCCTCCCCTACGCGGCATCGGGAATGCCTATCTTCCTTCAGCAAGATCCAGCAAGGAGCTTGCTCACCCCTTGCTATTCCCTCCTCCTCCAGCATGAGAGTCGGCTGGAGGAGAGGGGGATAATTAATTAATTTAAAAAAAAATTACCCTTATTCTAACCTTTTAGCCTCCTAAGAGGAGATTCGTATGCAGAATGCGTATTTTTGATTCGGAAATGTTACATTCTCTCCCCCTTGAGGAATCGAGATGTCCTCATCTCGAGATAAACTGGGGATATTGATGGTTGAGAGTGCTTTCATCTATCCAAGTGGCATCCTCTTTGGGATAATCTTTCCACTGGACGAGGCATTCTCTCAGGGTTCTAGATCTCAGTTGTCTCTCCCTGACATCTAAGATCCTGTCAGGCCTTTGTTCAAGGACTCCTTGACTAGGCATTACAACTTGTTGATCATCAAGTACATGGTTAGGATTAGGTACATACTTGTTCAATAGGCTGATATGGAATACATTATGAACCTTTAGGTTCTCAGGGAGTTGCAGTCTATAAGCATTAGGTCATAGGCACTTGAGGATCTTGTATGGTCCACAATACCTTGGACTTAGCTTCTTGCAATCTCCTAAGGATAGGGAACTCTTCTTTGGGCGTATGCGAATGAAGACCATGTCTTCTTCTTCGAAGACTCTGTTTTGATTATTCAAATCTACGTATGCCTTCTATCTATCCTTGGCAGCTTGGATGTCCTGTTTTATTGACTTTATTTGGTCATCCATCTCTTCCAACATCTGCCTTGAAGCTTCAACCCTCAAGGTTGGATCTGAGAAGTTTAGGGGACTTCGACAGTCATGACCATACAATGCTTGGAAAGGGGTCTTTTGAATGCTTTGTTGGTAAGAAGTATTGTAGGCAAATTCAACCAAAGGTAAGTATTGAATCCACCTTTTTGGTTCACGACAATAGTATGTCCTAAGCATATCCTCGATGACTTGCTTGACTCACTGTGTTTGGCCATCTGTTTGGGGATGGTAAGCTTTGCTAAAACATAGTTGAGTCCTAATGGCTTCAAAGATGGCTCTCCAGAAGTGTGATGTGAAGAGAGAATCACAATCACTAACGATTCTTCTTGGTAGCCCATGTAGCTTGAATATCTCCTTGATAAAGAACCTTGCAATATCTGAGGCTTTATAGTTTGTCTTCACTGGAATAAGGTGTGCAACATTAGTCAGCATGTCAACCACAACCATGATGGAGTTGTATTCTCCTTGAACTTGGGGTAGGCCAACAACAAAGTCTATACTGATGAATTCCCATTTCATTTGGGGAATATCAAGTGGTTGTAACTTTCCTGGAATTTTGACATGTTCGGCTTTGATACGTTGACAAGACAAACATTCGGTGACATACTTGAGAACGTCACCTTTAAACCTCTCCCAATGGTAGCTCTTCCTAACTGCATTGAGATTCTTGGCATAGCCAGGATGTCCTGAGAAAGGGGAATCATGAGCTTCCCACAATATCTTCTGCTTAAGTGACTGGCTTGCCGGTATACATAGCCTCATTCTATAGTAGACAAGTCCACTATTGACAGAGAATTCATGATACTTAGCTTGCAGCTTTTGGTCGTGATCCTTGATAGAGATTTCCCTTAGCATCGTTTGGTAGGCTGGATCATGGCATGCTTCCTCTCTAGCTAACTCAAGTATTGGGTTGTTTGGCATGGATACCTTTGTGTGGCTGGAGATCTAGCTGTTGATGGATTTTGCAAGATTAGAGAATTAAGGAATGCCTTGCGACTAAGTGCATCCGCAACTACATTCTCTTTTCCTGGTCAGTACTTGATTTCAATGTCATACACCTCCAGGACTTCAATCCATCGACGTTGTCTCATGTTGAGCTCGTTCTGGGTAAAGATTCACTTGAGACTCTTATGATCAGTCACTAGAGTAAACTTGTTACCCAACAAGTAGTGTCTCAAAGTTTTAGATCATGGATGATAGCTAACAATTCTAGATCATGGGTAGCATAATTCTTCTCATGACTCTTCAGCTTCCTTGAAGAGTATGCTATAGGATGACTTTCCTACATGAGCACACATCCTAAGGCAAGTGCGCTAGCATCAATTACTACCTCGAACTCGTTGCTGAGGTCTGGAAGCTTTCGGATAGGTGTTGATACCAAAACTTGCTTCAATCTGTCGAAGCTAGTTTGTTCGGGAGTTGACCAGGCAATGGATGTTTGCTTCTTTAGTAAGTTCGTCAGAGGTGCTGCAATCAAAGCATAGTTTTTAATGAAGACCCTATACCATCCTATCAATCTAAGAAAACTGCGTATTTCTTTGACAGTTTGGTATTGGCCATTCTAGCACATCTCTAACTTTGGCTGGGTCTAGTGAGATTCCTTCCACTGATACGATGAATCCCAGATATTCATTGTCTCAAGCACATTTCTTCATCTTAGCGTACAACTTATGTGACCTCATTGTCTCAAGGACAAGATCTCCTTCCTGTTTAGAATAGACTAGAGTGTCGTCGAAGAAGACGAGCACGAAATCATCGAGATATGGCCTAAAGATATCCTGCATTAAGGTGGCAGGCGCATTCATAAGCCCAAATGACATAACTAGATACTCAAAGTGTCCATATCTTGTATTGAAGTTCATCTTTGGGATATCTTCTTCCTTGATCCTTATCTGATAGTAACCAGACCTGAGATCAATCTTGGAGAAGATCTTCGCACCCTGAAGACGATCAAGAAGCTCATCTATTCTAGGAATAGGTACTTGTTCTTGACAGTTGATTGATTCAACCCTCTATAATCAATACATAGTCGAAGTGTTCCATCTTTCTTTTTCTGGAACAGTACTGGAGCTCCCCATGGTGAACTGCTAGGATGGATGTAGCCGTGATCTAGCAATTGCTTGAGTTGTTCCTTCAGCTCGATTGCTTCCAGGATAGACATTCTATAAGGTTTCTTTGCAATTGGTGCAGCTCCTAGTACTAGCTTGATCTCATGATCCACTTCTCTTTGAGGTGGGAGTTCTGTCAACTCTTCAGGAAATACGTCTACGTATTTCTTTAGCCAAGAAGGTCCTTCACTAGACTCCTGTTTCTGATCTAACTTATTGAGCTTAATCAAGTAGACAGGTAGTCCTTTTCTGACTCCCTTTATAATCTGAGATGCCTTAGCCAATTGAATTTTTTGGCTTCCCTGCTTCTCCTTGAGTTGTAACCAATTCCCCTTCAAAGTTTCGAAAGAAAATTTGGCCCTTCCCACAATGAGTGTGGGCATCATTAGACTTAAGCCAATCCATTCCGAGTAGACACTCATGGATACCCAAATTCATGACTTTGAATTTGACCGAAGTCGTCTTTCCTCCCAGAAAGAATTCCACCTTAGCAGTTTGCCTGGTACAAGTAACCTCACGACCATTTGCCAATTCCACAAGCAAGATAGGTGCTTATACTGTGGCTATTCCTAATCTTTTTGCACAAGCTGGTGAGATAAAGGAATGTGTACTGCCACAATCAATCAAGGTCTTGAAACTTTTACCTTAATAGAATCACCGAGAACTGGCGATTCGGCCTTTTCTTGTGAAGAGTGGGATGGACTGTCGCCCTTTCAAACTCTGCTTCCATGGTTGGGTCTTCTTCTTCTTCGCATATGTGCCTATTGGCAATGCAGGAGGTTCTTCCTCTGCCTCGGGTAGCGGGTCCTTGACCACGGCCAGTTCCTTGGAAAGATGCTTGGCGATGTCCTCCTCCAAGCTTGGGACATTGCCTCTTGAAATGACCGGGCTCGTTTTGCAGTGGAAACAACAGAGGTTTCAGCCATTGCTTTGAGTAGGAACAAAGTTGCTGACATTGTTAGTTTTTGCTTTCTTTCTTTGTCCCTGATTTTGACCTTGAACTCTCTTCATTTGAGGTCTGAATGTTCATGTGTTTGGGTCATTATAAGACCAAGTTTTGTTACCTCTTGGTCTAGCATGCACCTCCTGAATTATAGGGGTAGCTCGAATGAGTGCGTCCTGTAGATCTGATGGGTGCATAGATTCGAGACGGGTATTCACTGGTGGATTTAAACTAGCACAAAAATTTGACACCTGCTGTGTCATGTCCATCTGTGGCGTATACTTAAGAAGTGAGAAAAATTTAGAGTAGTATGCATCAAGAGTAAGTCCTAGCTGTTTTAGCTCGTAGAACTCATTCATTTTCTGCATGCGATATGGAGGTGGTAAGTATCTTTCTTGCACGGCTTTCTTCAGCTTCTCCCAGGTAACAGATCCTTTCGCGATCCCTTAATCTCTGTACCATTGCTTCCACCAAAGCCTGGCTTCGCCAGTGAGCTTTAGCTTGGCGAGCATAGCCTGGTTGGTGGGTGCAGTAAACGGCTGCTTCAAAGTAATCCTCCATGGATTCAATCCAAATTTCAGCATCTTCTTGGACGGACCTTCCTCTCCTGTAAAATTCGAGCGGCTTAATCAGCTTGAGAAGAAACTTCTTCCCCTGGATTACAACAGTACTTGACGTAGGAGGCAAACTGGAATTCTGTACCTGGGGTTGTGCCTGGACAAAGATTTCTTATCGTTATTACTTGTTAAATGCTGTGATTTATATTTCGCTTCCATTTCAGCAATCAACCAAGTAATCTAACCACTTAACTTCTTATCAATTCTCAACGACGGAATAAACATTAATAAAAATAAGTCTTATTGTATTTATATGGGCATAGCGCTTTCGGAATACAACACTTCTTGCAATGATAAGCCAACTATTTACATTTAGTTTGGGGAGAATAATGTTGTATTATATTTATCTACAGGAATTGGATAATAGTATGGTTTTGGGTCATGGATCTTCGAAAATCGGTAAGTCATTAGAAGATCAGGGTATCCTTTCCATTGAAACCCATTCTTCTCATGGCGCCCCAACACTTTAATCCTATCAGCGAGGATTACACGAGTCACTTCCTCATACACATATGAGTTCAGCTCAACCCTCCGACCTCGAATATGTAAAGTTGAATTTACGTGAGCCTCCACAAAAATGAACAGCTTCACGACTTTCAGGTCTTCCAACCACTTGATCCTCTTTAGGTTGGTTTGAAGGTATGCAAACTGGTGGGCAGGTATATAGTATATTCCTGAGGCACCCTTCCATCTTCGTTCCATGTACAAAGGTGATGGATTATAGATACACTCCAGGATGTTCATAATCTCAACCCTTTGTCGATAATCTAGGGAATGCATTGCAGTCATAAACATGACTCAGGACACTAAGAACTTGTTCCATGCTTCGTAATTCTGCAAGACAGCATTGAAAGTAAGAAAATGTTTGGAACAACAACATTTGCTTTACTTCATCTTATTAAGATTTCATAAAAACAAATCCTTCATTGGTTGGCTCTGATACTAACTGTAACGTGTCCACCTATTATCTTCAGGACACATCTTAGTAGTCCATTGGAAAGGATGTCTAGAAAGCTCCACTCGGCACTCCCACGGAATGTTACAGGGTTTGTGATCTAGGGCTTTCCGTGTCTGCCACGTAGCAGAAGTATTCTGGCTATTCCCACTTAGGACCGACCTGAATTAGGGATTTCCCTATTCATCATTTCCTAACGGCAACTATCATCGAACCCGAGCGAACTACTTTATGCAGAAACGCCAGGTCCGAAGCGGATTCACGCTGCACTTGGTTCAGGGAGAATGGAAAATGAGAAGGATGCGAAGCTCAACCTCTCTGCCATAAGGCATAGTCCCATTCCATTTCCCTAAAAAAATGTAAATTGGAATCATTTATAACTTAGACTCTAGGTCAACGCTCTTGTTGTTCGTGTTCTTTGAACGGTCTTCCTACTGTCCATCTTGATTGAGAAAAGTTCCCGGCCAACTGGGACCACCCATCTATAGGACGGACCTATGGCCACATCCTCCGCACTTTCCTCAGGTTGTTTTAGTTATTTAATTACCTAATACATTTAGTTGTACATGTAAAAGTCAGCTTCCTTAATTAGCCCATTAGGCACTGGTTCCTTCACGTAATCATAGCATTTGACATAGAAAAGAAATGTCAAACAAGTTTCTTTTCAACAGGTTATTATATTTATCTTTGAAATACATAAATTTCAGCCCATAGGCTTATCCATAATCTACCCGAAGGCTATCCAACAATCCACAGGGATCACTAATCCAAGATTCTGCTCGTAGACTAGTATATGGGCCTCGAGATCCAATCCCGAGTCACGTTGGCCTCTTGTGCAGGGCCCGAAAGGCGAGGGATTTATGGCCAGAGCCCCCTCTAGCACCCAAGCGTCCTCCTACTCCAAGTAGCGCTCAACGAAGAGACCTCTTGCGACGGGTTCAGTCTACCTTCCCGACGCAGTTAACAACCCCCTTGGTTAGGGTCAGGCAGGCAGTCGGGGGTAACTGAAGCTACCTCTCCCTTCAGGCCTTCATCCTGAAGCATTAGATATCCATTTATCCTTTAATTCTTTGATCAAACAAAGCAAAATAGTGCTCTTAAATCTGAAACAAGCACAATCATTTCCATTGGTAGTTATTGTTGGCCAACTGCTAAGGAGTGAATCCTTCTTTCCGAATGCATCCAGCACTCGATCCGGGATCAATTGCGATTTCGCAAGATCCCCTATATCATGGGTTAGGGCCGTACCCTATTAACCCGACTTGATCAATACCTTAAGTTCATATGTTATTCCAATTTATCGGTTGGTCTTTTGCTTCCAAGTATCTTTACCCAAGGAAAATACTATATTAGGTCGATTATTCATCCTCTTGCAAGATAACTTGCGTAAGAATCTGCCAATCTCATTTCGAGGAATCGGCCATTCCCTTGTGATCAAATCATAAGATCATGCGACTCTGCAACTTGTTGCATAAGTGTCGCATCAACTATGGGACTATTTACCCATCAAATGGAGTCATGAAATAATCTGTTCCTGATTGCATTAGGCTGACATTGTCAGTCCTAGGAGTTCGAGTTTTATTTTCTTAGCGAGAGATTCTTAGGAAAACCCTAGTTCTTTTCTCGCAAGTATGTCCTACTGTCCCTACATTCTGTGAATGTGGGCAAGTATTTAGGGCATAGGAGTTTCAGTTTTGGCAATACGTGCGACTAGGTAAATGTCTTCACC
This sequence comes from Lygodium microphyllum, assembly GCF_053477565.2. NCBI lineage: Eukaryota > Viridiplantae > Streptophyta > Polypodiopsida > Schizaeales > Lygodiaceae > Lygodium > Lygodium microphyllum. Next base: position 3,716,427 of record NC_141146.1, on the reverse strand, counting down.
GTGCTAACCCTAGTCAGTTCCTTGGGATATGTTGCATTGAATTAACCCTTTTCTAAACGAGTACTCCGTGGTTTTAGGTGTTTAGGTTTATGCCAATTTAACCTGTCTATTCTTGAAGATAATTACACTATCATTTCCATAACCACATGACTCATTGTCTACGTATAAGTTGATTTTCAAACCCTAAATTTTTGGTTTAAGATCAAGCATAGGTTTGGTTATAGCCGTATTCCAGTTAATCATCCTATAACATGCGAACAAGATTTATACTAAAACATGCAGCCTTTTACTACTTTCATTTTCGAATGAATTTGTCGTATGCAGAACATACACACCCTTCCGTTAAATTAAGTTTTTAGACCACTTGCCTAGTTAAATCTTCTTCATGTAGTCCTAGCAAATTCCTACGATTGCTAATAACTTTCTTTAAGAATCATTTCAAAAAAAGATATTCAATAATGCAATATGCGGTTTATTCCTTTCATGCTTAATCGAAGTGTTCTTCCATAATTCCATTTTGTAAATATGGACATTAATCTAATTTCAATTCATTGCAATGCACAAAAACTACTTGCTAGAAATGCATATCAATCTTCTGCTCACTTTATTTTGTTCGTTTTATTGAAAATACTAATGACCGAAATCTTCCGTCGTGAGCTAATTCTTCTAAATTAACTAAAGTATTTAAGACAAAAAATGCATCCTATCTCCAAAAATCATCCATGCACAATTGAATTATAACGACGTAAAATAAAAATTAGGATGAAAAACCTGGACTTGTGGTGAGATGTCCACGTGGATGTTAGGAGACGATCCTCTTGCGGCTGTGCCTTGTGCTTTCTTAGGAGCCATTGCGAATTCAGCCTTTTTGCCTTGGGCGCAGAGTTACGATCTTGTCCGTCTCCTTCGTACGCGAACTCCCTTTGTGAGTTGGCTTTAGAAGACCTTAAAACCAGCTAGGAGAGGAAAAATCCACAAGAAGGCTTTGAGGACTTGTGGGAAACCTTACATGAAGGGGATTAGGTGGAATTCACACGAAAATGGGTGGAAAAATCTTGGAGGGCAGGGGATATAAGAACCATGATAGGGGCTTTTGGGAAAGGCCCACAAGAAAGGATTAAGGGGCTTTGGATTGCGGGTGTGGGGTAAACCCACGAGGAGGGTTTTAAGTCCCAGGGGAGGGGGATTTATCAACCCACTTTGAAAGGCCTTTTGAAGACCCACAAAAAAAGGGGAAAAGGGTGTAGAAGGCCCTTTTGGATATAGGGGATTGTGTGTGGGGGGAAAAAGGGGCTTAAAGAGCCCTTCGAAGGGAACTTTTGTGTGGGGGAAAAGGAAAGGTTATGAAAGGGCCCTTAGGAGGAATTTTGTGTGGGAGGGGGGGGGAAGAACCGCAGGAAGGGGGGCTTCTTAGGAGGCTTTTAGAAGCTTCTGAACAACATGGAAGCCCCACATGGCAGAAGAAAGGCGCCAGATGGCGACGTGTCGACGGATAGGGCGGACTGGGCAACGTCAAAATTCTGACAGATTTCTCTTCCTAGCGACCACCTCTCTCACCCCTTCACGGCTGCCAGCAGAGTCACGACTCCTCTCTTGCCCTCCAAGCTCCCATAGCCATGGGTTATATAGGGAGAGGGAGAGGTACCTCCCTCCCCTATGCGGCATCGAGCATGCCTATCTTCCTTCAGCAGGAGCTTGCTCACCCCTTGCTATTCCCTCCTCCTCCAGCACGACAGTCGGCTGGAGGAGAGGGGGATAATTAAATAAATAATTAAAAATTTTCCCTTATTCTAATCTTTTAGCCTCCTAAGAGGAGATTCGTATGCAAAATGCGTGTTTTTGATTCGGAAATGTTACACTTCCTAAGTGAGATATCCTATCCAGGGGAAGGAATCATTTATGGTTATGATGATTTTTACTCTTGGTTCTTCAAACAAGAATATCTTAACAAGTTTAAGTTCCTCCATCCATCATATTCTTTTAAGATTAGGTGAGCCTATTGGTGTCAATGTAGTAGTAAACATCATGATGAGTTCATTGCCTCTCTACATAATATCTAGGAGAATAATAATGACTCTTTTGGATGTTCATGAAGTCTTTGTGCTGCCAAGAATAATCTGCTGAGTGCAAGGCCGATTGATAGTGTGAAAGAGAGGTAATTATGCCATGGTTTGCTTTTGGATCTATATATGATAAAATAAATTTATTTAAATTTGGTGCTTTTGAAGACAAAATGCTCATACATAAAGAAAGGAAGCCAACTTTATTATTTCATTATCTATATACAAGGCCTTATTCAAAAACCATAACACATACAAAATCAACCATGGAGCTCATCACAGGAAATAGTTTTATGTTTGGGCAACTCACTCATATATCTAAGGCTAAATAGACAACAAGAGATTGGAGAATCCATCCATCTGATGCCTAGAGACATAGGATCTATGGGTAAATATAACTTGATCAGGTTGGATAATCTAGATAATCCTACTATAAATCCATTAGGCTCATGTCATAGCCTCACCCTCATGACTCTGTAGGACCTTGAGGACTAGGATAAAACACAAAGAGTAGAAAAATGTTGAGCCTCTTGGTCTAATGATTTTCCATAGCTCATACTTGAGGATGCAATCAATGCACATAGAATAGTTGTATAAATCATGTACCAACATGTGTATTGTGTCCACCACTAATGAGCATGAAATAATTGGTAGTGGGAAAGAACAAAGATCTAGTCCATCAACCAAAACATGTGCCCCTACAATGGTAGTTTGTACTATGAGCCTACTTGGTATACCAAGACCAATCAAAATTCCTCATACACAAGATATCAGATCATAAGATAAGGTCTGTAGATTTCTATACAAGTTTAAGTATTAAACTTGTTTTGTCTTAGAGATATTGAATGATCCCTAGAGTGTTAAAACTTTGTAAAGATCATATTCTTATATTTATACAAGTGTATAGCCCATAAATTGTAAACCCCATACTCTATTTAATTCTTAGGATTGTTTCCTTTTTTTTTACAAGATATTAGTTGGCCTAAATTTATACTCTAGTGGTAAACTGGTAGTGGCTTTGCTAGGCTCAACTATGTTCCTACTAGGAGTGTTTTTATTTACATCAATGATTAAGAGGGTATAGTCAAGGAGACTTGTTCCTTTTATGTTGGTAATGCAAGCATTTTCTGGGGTTGTACCTAACCTCTAGTGTACTCTAATAGCCCCTTGGTAAAGGACTCCTACCACTAACCTTGGGGGAGGTTTCATGTGTAACAAATTTCCACCCATGAGGGAACAATAACTTTATAAAATACACAATCAACAAGCAACAAACCTATCATGATTGCTAGGAAAATATTTATTTTTCATGACATCAATCCAAAAAATCACGTTGAGTATTCCATAGGAATCACCGATTTATCTTGGTTAAGAAGGCCATCTCTTCAAGACAAAATAGAAAACATTTTCCTAAACAAATAGTGGCTAGTAAAAAGGCAATAAAAGTCATTTACTTCATCTTTAAGAAGATGGTCAATCTATCTTAATGTTAGAAGTTCTTGTTCCGTTTCCTAATATCTATGCCTAGTATAAATATTTTGATGATTTACCCATATATTCAAACTTCACATATAAATAATAAGCATGTCTAAGCCATGATATTGATTACTTGTATGTTATTTTACTCAACTTACTACAAGGGCACTTAATGAGCTTGAGTAGCAATTGGATTTTTTAACATTGTCTTGGCTATGCCTCTCAAATTTGAAGTGTTGTTTTTGGGTGTCATTCGCCACACTTTGCTAGGATGCTTTCATTCTTTTATTTGATGCTCATGCTAGGTCTTGGGAAATCATGGTAGTTTTAGAAAATCCCATGAGCATTTAGGGAAAAGACCAAGATTATCTCTCACTACATACCTCTATTTTTCTCCCCTATCCCTTTCTCAAACTCTCTTCCTACCCCTCTTGTCTCTCTCATTATCTCCATGATTTCCTCTACCTCTACCTCTCTCTCCCTCTACCTGTCTCTCTCTCCCTCTATTTCTATCTCTTTCTATCCCTTTATTTTTCCTCTATCTTTTCTTCCTCTGTCTCTCTCTCTCTCCCTAACTCCAATTGAATCTCTTCGTTTCCTTTTTCTTTCTACTATCCCTATTCATATCTCTCTCTTTTGTCTCTTCCTCTCTATCTCCCTCTTCTTCTCTTCTCCTCCATCTTCTTTTCCTATCTCTTTGTCATCTTTTCTTCTCTTCCCCTATCTTCCTCTCTCTCTCTTCTTCTTCTGCAACCCCTCTCTCTTCCTTCTCATCTCCTTATTCTTTTATCCTCCCTATTCTCTCCTTACCTTCCCTAACTTCCTTTATCTCTCTATATATACATCTCTCTTCACTCACACACACACACGCACGCACGCACGCACGCACACACACACACACACACACACAATTTGTTAGAATAATGGTGTGAGAAGAAAAAACTAGCTTTATAAGCCTTAGCTAAGGCTTATATAGCTTCATGTGAAGGTTAATAGCCTCCTTCTGAGACTTTTGTTGAGTCTTATCTTTCTTCCAATTCCTTCGAGGTTAGTTTAGAGATGCCCATTTGAGTGATGGTGGTGATAGAGGCTTACAATGGCATGGATGCATGATCACAATTGCACACCTTGACGAGTGGCATTCAAACTGAGAGGAGGTGGCAATGTGGTTAAGGAAGGTGGTGGCACCCGACAATGAGGTGCACCTTTGCATTTCACTTTCTCTCTTTTTTACTAAAGTCTTAAGCCTTTTAACTTTTATTTTTACCCCCTCCCATTAGCATAGGGTCATATGTGGAGAAAAGTAGGGATATCACATCTTCTTCCCCTTATAGGCATCAAGATATCCTCATCTCAAAGATAAGGAGTAAGTTAGATTGTAGGAATTGTGGGTTAGGACCCACCATACTTCCATTACACTACTCTAAGTAAATACAAGCACTCAAACCACAAAGCATTGCAATGATTACAAGGAGAAGGTAGAATAGCCATTACAAGGTACTTTTATTGCTTTGAGTGGGCTTTAGGGCTTCATCAGTATTTGGTTCTTGAGGGAAGCCAAATGTTGAGCTTGTCTAGCTTTGTTTTATTGCTGGTTAGATCAAATTTAGGGCAATCATTATGGATATCTCCAAGCTCATTGCGAAGGGAGCATCGATGATTGGGGAATCTCATTTGGATATGCCGTATCCCATTGCATTTGTGACACTTTTTTCCTTGGTTTGTTGACTCATCAAATTCTTCTTCAATTTCTACTATGAAGTATTCATTATAAAGAAGGTGATCTTTGTTAGGCCCAATCAAAGATTTGGATTGTGTAAGAGCATCTTGTAAGGGAGTTGGCCTAGTTGGCCTTAGGATTCTAAATGAGTTTCTAGTGGTAGTGATTGATTGATTCAATCCATGGGAAAATTTGGCCACCTATTGGGTAATATCCATAAGTAGTGCATATATCAATAGTGCCATGAATTGAGAATAATAAGCCAGTAGGCTTAATCCTATTTGGCACAAGGAGAAGAACTCATTCATCATGATCATACAAGAAGGCGACAATTATCTCTATCTCACGTCCTTCTTGATATCATCCTAGCTTACAAGGCTATCGGTGTGGTAGTGTTATCTTGGTACAACTACTTCCACCATATGCCTCACCTACAAGTTTCAACATGGTAATCGTGGCCTTGTTAGTTGCACTTATTCTTGCCACGTCAAAATAGTGCTCAAGGGTTTCAATCCAAGCTTCAGTACTAGTCTCAACATTTGATCCTTTTTCCATGAGCTTAGACAGTTTGACTTGCTTGAAGAGGAAATTTTTTTTTTGGGCTCATCACCCATAGTGATACAATGTGCCTAGCAATTCAAACTTTATCATTGTGCCCATTCTATTTAGGATAGCTTCAACTCTTTCACTCTTGAATTTATAAGTAAAAATGTTAAGGCAACACATATATAGATTATCACTAACTTAATCATGTTCATTCTAATACCATATGTGACGTCCTCGACTAAGGGGACTTTAATGGCGCAATTTATTAGTCCATTGAGAGACTTTTCCTAAATGACACCACTTATTAGATTAACCCAAATGATTCTCTCAAGTCCACCTTGGAACAAATGATTCTTGTTGGATCGACCCAAATCCAGCTTCCTAATTTGACATGCTAAGGTCACCCTCTAGCTTAATTGACATTAGTCCTTGAGCTACCGCATTTGCAAGTCAACTCAAATTGAAGTAGATCAATACCACACTTGGTTCATAATAGTGAGCAAGAAATAAAGGGGAGCAATATGCATCAACCCCTCTATTGTAGGATATAGTCTTGACTTCATTCCTCTAAAATAGCATTGATAAGAATCTACGGCAACACATTATAAAATCATGCATTTGGCTCGTTCCTAATTCTATCACCTTAAAGGAAGAATCTCGGCTCACCCCAAGGCCACCCATCTGTAGGACAGACATGTTAGAGATTTCTCCCTCTTGCTTTTCTTAGGGATTTGTTTTAATTATTTAATTATCCCAACACATTTATATTTGACATGCAAAGGTTGCTTCTTTAATTAACCATTAACATTAGTTCCTTCACATAATTATGGTTGCATATACGAAGACAATGTTAAAAAGTCCTTTAAAAGCACTTGCAAAAGAATATACTTTTATTCTTCACGTTTTGCAATACAATGCCAATCCACCATTCCATCCTTAATTAGGGACTCATGTCTAATCTCAAGTACATGATCCACCAATCCATCCTTATTTACCATCAAGGCCTTCCAAGAACTACATCTTGGGGGGTCATGGAGGGGTTGGGTGCTTTCCTTGGGGAAGTTACTATATGTATATCCTCTACATCACGTGTGTTCAAGGCCTATTTATAAATATCCTTATCTATGAATTTTTCTGAAATAAAACATAACCCTTTTTAATTCAATCTGTAAATAACCCCTTTATATTACACCCTTTTGTATGTAAAAAATGATATTTTAAAAATACATTATTTTGAACCCATGTGATGCACACATATATTCATGAGTAACTTACCCAAGGTGCTTCCTAGAAGGATAAGGGGTTTGCTAGCCCAAGACCCCCTTACAAATAGATCCAAGGATTTTGTACAAAGAGATCTCTTGCATCTAGGGTTAGATCTAACCTCTAGCATGGTCAAATAGCCCCTTGGTGAAGGGCTCTTGCCACTATCGTTGGAAGAGGTTTTGTGTGTAATAGAATTTTCGCCCATGAGGACATAATAACTTTTTATGCATACGCAATTAAGCAATCATCCTATCATCATCAGCTAATGAAAACATTTCTTTTATACATAATATCAATCCATACAATAACTTTGAGTGTTCCATATGAGTCATCAACTTATATTGGTTAGGAAGGTCATCTCTTCAAGACAAAATAGAAAATTATTTCCTCAATAAATAGTGCCTAGCAATAAGGAAATAAAAAGTCCCTTACTTCAGCTTTCAAAAGACAATTAATTTATCTTAACATAAGGAGTTTGATTTTCTAGTGCCTATATATGCCCAGTATAACTCATTTGATGGTTTAGCCATACAATCAAACTTCACACATGAATGGTAAGCCTTTCTAAGCCATGAGATTGATTACTTGTATGTTATATAATTCAACTTAACAGAAAGGCATGCAATGATCTTGAGTACTAGTGGATTTGAGAATATCATCTTGATTACACCTCCTGAATCCAAAGTGTGATTTTTAAGTGCCATTTGTCACACATTGCTTGGATACTTCCTTTCTTTTGTTTGATACTCATGCAAGGTCTTGGGTAGTCATGGTAGTTTTAGCAATTCCCATGAGCATCTAAGGTGAGTGTTAAGATTATCTCTCGCTATGTATCTCTATTCTTTTGCATCTATCTCCTTCTCAAAACCTCATTATATCCCTCTTCTCTCTCTCTATCCATATTTTTGTGTCTCTCTCCCTCTACGTATATCTCTCTCTTACTCTATTTCTCTCTTTTTATCCCTCTATTTCCCCTCCGTCTTTTCTTCTTTTGTCTCTCTCTCTCTCTCTCCCTAAATCTTATTTCTCTCTTTCTTTGCTTCCCCTTTACACCATCCCTATTCTTATCTCTATCTTTTCTCTCTCCCTCTCTATGTCCCTCTTCTTCTCTTCTCCTCCTCTAGCTTCTTCTCTTCTCCTCCTCCAGCTTCTTTTTCTTCTCTTCTCTTCCCCTAACTTCTTCTTCTCTCTATCTCTCTCTCTTCTTCTTCTACATCTCTCCCTTCCCTCTCATCTCCTTCTTCTTTTATTTTTCCTATTCTCTCCTCACCTTCACTAGCTCCCTTTCTCTCTCTTTATATATATATATATCTCTCTCTCTCTCTCTCGAAAGAATTTTGTAGAGAAGAAAAAAATAGTTTTATGAGCCTTAGCTAAAGCTTCTATAGCCTCATGTGAAGGTTGATAACTGTCTTCTTAGATTGCTATTACGTCCTCTCTTTCTTCCAATTCCTTCAAGGTTAGTTTAGTGATGCTCATTTGAGTGATGGCATAGACTTATGATGTCATCATGACATGATTACAATTACACACCTAGATGAGTAGCATTCAAATTGAGAGTGGGTGGTGATGCAGTTGACGGAAGTAGTGGTGCCTAATGACACACCTTTGCATTTTATTGTCTCTCTTTTTCTACTCAAGGCTTAATCCTCTTAACTTTTATTTCTACCCCACCCCCACATTAGCATGGGGTCACATACGAAGGGAAGTAGAGATATTACATCCTCTCCTCCTTAGAGGAATTGAGATGTTATCATCTCAAAGCCAAGGAGTATGTTGGATTGTCGAGCTTGTGCATTAGGACACACCATGCTTCCATTGCACTACTCATAGTAAATATGAGCACTCAAACCACAAAGCAATACAGTGATTACAAGGACAAGGTAGAATAGCCATTGCAAGGTAGTTTGATTACAAGTATAGGGCTTATTACATCTTGGAAAGATCCCTTTTAGGGTTCCTAATCATCTTCCAAGGTCTGAATGGGCTCTAGGACCTCACTACTAGTATTTGATTCTTGAGGGAGGCCAAATGTTGAGCTTGTGTGGCTTTATTTTAATGTCAGCTCCTTCTCCTTTCATGATCCAATTCAAGATAGTTAACTTGGATATTCCCAATCTTATTACAAAGTAAGGACCGGCCATTGGGGCATCTCCTTCAGATGTTTCCTATCTTATCACACTCATTATTTCCTTGTTCCATTGACTCATCAAAGTCTACTTCAATGTTTGCTATGAATTAGTCATCATCAATTAGAATTTGAAATCTATTAGATCGGATTAAAGAGTTGACTCATATAAGAGAGTCTTGCAAGTCAATGAACCCTAGGTATTCTATATGAATGTCCAGTGGTGGCTTGTTCAGTCCATGGTAGAATTTCACCACCTATCAAGTAATATCCATAGGCAATGCACATTTTTGTAGTGTCACAAACTAATAATAAAAAACCTCTAGGCTTAATCCTAGCTGGCATAAGGAGAAGAACTTGTTCATATTGATTGTATAATACGAAGGCAGCAAGTATCTTTGTCTCATGATCTTCTTGATATCTTTCTAGCTTATAAGGCTATCAGTGTGGTAGCATTATCTTAGCACCATTTATTCTACCATAAGCATGTGTCACCTACAAATTTTAGCTTGACAATCATGGCCTTGTTAGATGTTCTTATTATTATTACCATGTCAAAATAGTCCTCAAGGGTTTCAATCTAAACCTCAGTATCACTCTCAACATTAGATCCATTTTCCATAAACTCAAGTAGCTTGACTTGCTTCAAGAGAGACTTGTTTTTTGGAGCTTATCATCCATGTTAATTGAGTGTGCCTAACAATTCAAACCATATTGTTGAGCCCATTGAGTTTAGATAACTTCAACTCTTTCAATAGTGAATTTATAAGTAAAAATATTAAGGCAAATCATGCACATATTATTGCTAACTTATTCATTTTTGTTCCGAAACATGTAATGTTCTTGACTTCAGATCCCTTAGCAGCACAATTTAGTGGTCCATTGAAATACTTTTTATAAGTGATGTTGCCAGATACACCTTGGAATAACATAGGGTTTGTCACCTAGGCTCTCTCGAGTCAACCCAAAAATAATTTGTTATAGCCATAACCCATAAGGAACAACATGAATCTGTGTTCCTAATTTGATACTAAGGTCACCTTTTAGCTTAACTAGCATTGATCCATTGAGTCACAACATTTACAAGTCAACTCAAACCAAAGTAAATAAATATCTCACTCGGTTCATAGTGAGTGAGAAACAAGGGGGAGAAATATGCATCAACCCCTTTACCCATGGGGCATAGTCTCGAATCCATTTCCCAAAAATAGTATTGATTAGAATCTAAGATAAAACATTAGGCAGTCACACATTCAGCTCTTTTCTAATTCTATCACCTTTAAAAAAAATTGTGGGTTCACTAAGACTACCCATCCATAGGATACATCTATCAAGGATTTCACCCTCCCACTTTTCTTCGGGCTTTATTTTAGTGATTTAATTATCCTAACACATTTATGTTTAACATGCAAAGGTAGCTTCCTAGATTGACTATTAACATTGGTTTTTTCACATAAATTATGATTATCTACACATACAATATCAAACGGTCCTTTGAAAGCACTTGTAACCTTTTCCAAGGCACAATATCAACTCGAGATTCTATTCATCAGTCTAGGACTCATATCCAATCTTAGGGGCACAATTCACAAATGTGCCCTTATCTAGCATTAGGACCTTCCAAGAAGTCCATCATGGGTTACAAAGGGGTAGGGTGGTTTCTAGAAGCCCAAGATGTTTACTAGCCAAAGCCCCCTTGGCACCCTCATCTCCTCGTGCTGCCCAAGGATTCCCTACATAGAGAACTCTCATGTTTGGGGTCTTACCTAACCTCCAACACATTCAGATAACCCCTTACTGAAGGGGTCCTACCAGTAATCTTGGGGGAGATTTAGTGTATAATAGAATTTTTGCCCATGAAGGCATAAGAAATTTGTATAAATACACAATCAAGTAATTGGCATATTATCATCAACTAGGAAAACATGCTTTTCCATAACATCAATCCAAACAATCACTTTGAGTGTTCCATACAAATCACCAACTTATATTGGTTAGGAAGGCCATCTCTTTAAGACAAAATAGAAAATTCTTTCCTAAACAAATAGTGCCTAGCAACAAGGCAATAAAAAGTCATCTACTTTAGCTTTCAAAAAACAATAAATTTAGCTTAATGTTAGGAGCTCTTGTTTGATTTCCTAGTGCTTATGCCTAATATAGTTCTTTTGATGCTTTATCCATGTATTCAAACTTCACATATGAATGATAAGCATTTCTAAGCCATGATATTCATTATTTTATTCAACTTAGTATGAGGGCACTTGTTGAGTATGAGTAGTAACTGGGTTTGCAAACATCATCTTGCTTACACCTCTCGAATCCAAAGTTTCTTTTGGGTGCCATTTGTCATACTTTTCTCGGATGATTTGGTTCTTTCCTTAAAAAATAGTGCCTAGCAACAAGGCAATCAAAAGTTCTTTACTTTACCTTTTAGAAAAAAATCAATTTATCTTAATGCTAGAAGCTCTTGTTTGATTTCCTAATGCTTATGCCAAGTATAATTCTTTTGATGGTTTAGCCATATAGTCAAATTACGCATATGAATGATACGCATTTTAAAGCCATGATATTGATTATTTTATTCAACTACATACGAGGGCATTTGTTGAGCTTATCTCAAGTTTTTCCATCTAAGTTGTGATTTCTATACCATTGTTATCTAAGTGAACCTCCATACCACAATTAGTAGTTGATGTAACAGAAAATAAGTTCCTCTTTATATTTGGCATATCAAATACATTTGACAACTTAAGAAACTCTATCGCTTGAAAAAAAGGAACTAGTCCCAATGTCTCTTTCTAGACATTGTATACCATTATACACAACCACTATGACATGATTTAGCTAATCGTTTGTGACTCATCAAATGTTATGTAGTATCAGTGAAAATGATCCAATGATCTACTTTTAAATAGTGATTTTATTTTTCACAAATCTCTTTATTAGCAACCCCTATTTGAGCATTGTTATTGGACTCTCTCTTGACTAATCCAATTGATTTGACCAATCACTACAATAGAATGGAAGCATACATATAACATAACAAAATGGAAGCAGATATACAGAAGCCAATAGGCATGTTTATTTTACTCTATAAATTCACCCTTACCAATGAAAAACCTAAAATAAATAAATATTAATATAGATTCCCTTTAAATATGTTGAAAATTTTGGTAGATCCATGGAAATAGACACCTATTTACACATGCTGTAACTTTTAAAATAGCAATAGTGCTATTTTTGGCTTTTTAGCTTATTGAAAGAAAGGATGAAACATAAACAAAATCACACACACACACACACACACACACACACACAAATAGAGCTCCTTGTAAGCCTTTGAAGATGCACACTTATTATTGAACAAGAAGGTACTTGTTTCAAGCTTACATGTATGGAGTTCTTACTTTTATTATTAGAATTTTTTATTCATTTTTCTAAGAGTATGCATGGAAGCTGCTTCATGACCATGATAGTTAGTATTTTTTGTGTAGAAGAAACACAACCATTCCCATAGGGATAAATGTGGCATGCCTTGCTAAATGGACTATTAATGGATATGTAAACACACTTATTTTTGTAGGTTTTCTTGGTTTATAAAAACAAGTATAGTAATGTGCCTATTTTTGCAAGGTTTCCCAATCCTTTAATGTGCTAATGAATGAGAATGAGCATTTTACCATGGTTCTTGATATGTAAGGTATACTATTTTGAGGTATTCTTTCTTATTTATTTAGAGATTTAAATATGCTAGCTAATTCAAATCACTCTCTTCTTTTCTTGTCTATTTGTTAATTTCCTATGCATTTTGCAAATATGATTTTGTTGAGATGTCAAGCTCTATATGAGCTAGCATCCACTATGCATCTTGGTGATATGGTAGGATATTATTCGCTAGCATCTTAGATGACTAACATGAGGATACACCAATGATTCAATAGCTAGACTACATCCATGTAGTCTATCCTTGATTTTGACACATTCATTGTGCCACCTCTTCTTTCCTTATAGTGGGTTCACATTGTGACTACATGTATATACATAGTGGTACTTTCATATGTCTTCTCTCATATTATAGACTTTGTTCTTTTTTTTGTGTAAAAAAAGAAGAAGAACATTTTAGTCTTATCACTCTGTATGCTCAAGTCTCCATTGCTTTTATGTGTGTGCTTTTGGTCTCTTCACCTCTCTTCATGAACTAAACACACAACCTTTTTCATTGATTGCACAATAATAATCGCAATCTGCAATCTCTATGTAGATGCCTTCTATATCTATAGCCTAGCAAATAACTCAAACCTTATAGATTCTAGATCTATAACTTGTGCACTTATAAATGGTCGATATAGTTGAAATTGTAGTATATCCAAAAATGAATGTCAACATCACTTGCATGTCTAAAATGAAGATCGAAATGACCTTAGATATAAAAAATCATAGTGGTCAAGCCTTGAAGTTTTGTGGCAATATATATATTATTCTTCTTGTTCACATTTTACTGGAATCAAAGACTATAGCCCTACCTATCTCAATAACTTCCTACCACTATAACCTAAGGCAAATTGAGCAAGGTGGAAGAGGTTCTTACCCGTTTCATGCTTCCTTGCTTTCATGCTCCAACATCTCCACCTTAGTTTTCAATCAAGTTTTGTGTAGCCATGCAATGGCGAGAAGCTTGATAAGAATAATAATCCTATATGGAAGTTTAGGATGTCAAATTTCTTGAAGGGCAAAGATTTTTTGAATAAAATGAAAGGAGACATGGGAATAGCACTTGAAGTTCCTACATTAAATGCTATCATAGAATAGGCCAAGGCTAAGAAATCTTGGAAGCAAACACAAACTAAAGTCACGTATTGGTTGTCTGGCAGTGTTATAGACACCGCTAGTGGAGCATTTGGGGTCAAAAGTCTACCATGCGAGTAAGAGACAATAGAGTAAAAGGAGATTCAAGGAGAGAAGTAGACACAAGAGAAGGGGTTTAAAGAAATAGAAGATGCAAAACAATACTCACAGAGGTGAAGCCTATCAATTTATTTCTGCATTCTGAGAAGATAAATCTCTTGTAGAAAAAAAATGTGTAAAAAAAAAGGCTTCCTCTCTATTGATCAGACCTCCAATCTGATGCTTCTGTTGGCTCCTAAAGGGGGGTAAAATACCATGACACTTGGCCAAAATTCTCCTAGATCACTCCTTCTTCTCCTCGTTTGAAGTATTGTTCACAACTTGAAAACTGTGATTGCACGTCGCATGATTTTGCCAATCCTTCTTTTTACATAGAATCCCCCAAAAATGGCTAAAAACTACTTCCTTTCTTTTACATGTCATCCTATTCTAGAAGTTTTCTATAGCTTTTGGATATTTACAAGAAACAATATCTAAAATATCAAAAATAGGCTAAACTTGTCTAAAAATCTAGTATTTTTGAACCATCCACACTACGAACATTGACACTAATATGGCATTGGCTCTCTAGATCAATAGGAAAGTTGAATGACAATGTACTCTAGATTTTTTCACACTGTTTCTGCATATAGCAACACTATATCCACCCCCTTTTAGCGTGCACATCCTCCGGCATGTGCCAAAGTCTTATGGATATGCAGTGTTAGAAGAAGTATGTTCTGCCATGTCAATGTCTTCATCTTCTATCTCTTCTTCTTCCATATTCTCATATTCATGCTCAGCAAACTCTTGAATGACTTCATAAATCTCTAAAGTGTCATATGAATAACCTCTTTTTCTACCCAATTTTTTGCATTAATTGTTGCATAAATTTTAGTCATTGTATCAATATCAATCAGGCCTAAAAACAACTATGAAATACTTTCATTTGCAGCAATCAAACCATATGTCTTCAGCTCTTTTTTAGTCCATCCTACATATTTCTTTTCAGCCCTACATATGGCTAAAATATTCTTAAAATTGCCAAGACTACATGCTGTCCATTACTGCAATCCAGACACAAACACAATTTTTCCCTTTCTGGGAGGCATAATTATGGTCCTACAGGCACTGCCATAGCCTCCACATATAGTACTACTATCTAAAAACCCTTAAACTCTCACGCATTAGGTGGCATGGGATTATCCCATAGCCTATCCCAATTGCGCAGATGATTCACATAAATAGTGAAAAATTGTACCTCCTTTGTATTGTCTTTATTACGAACGCGAACATATGAAGAACCATCATCCAAGGCTTTTGTTTCTAGCCTCAATTCTAAAATATAGGGCTACCCCAAAATCACCGAATAACTACATGAATCATGCAAAATAAAAAGATATTCATCCCTAATATCTCCAATAGTCACGGGTACATTCCGACAAGCTGCATAAAGATCCCCTTATGAATTGTTTGCTACCCGCATACACCATCCCGAATCTACATCAATCAGCCAACCTCCATTCTCATACAAGCTATGTGCCATAACATTGATTTTGAAACCATGATCCAAGAGAGCTATGCAAGGAATCTCTCTTTCTCCCACTTTAACAATTGTCTGTGTTGTAGCATGAACCCAATGCATTGGTGAATAATGACTATTTGGAATAAAATGAGCATGTTCTTCCTCATGTACTTGTTGATGGGCACCCCCATTATACATAGCCTTATCTCTATGCTTACTCCTACCCCCATAAGAACAACCACAAGCTTGCTGCCTACACTCCCATTTAATCAATTTTCAATATCATCTTGCTTCAAATCAGCATTACATGCATCATCATATTCCCTCTGAAGTTGTTTCTCTAGGTCTTTGTCAACTTGTATCAATGCTTGCAAAACTTCACCATCAAATTGCACTACAAGAGAAATGCCCTATAGACGTGCACTATACACGCAGAATAGCGGGCGTGTTTATCAGCGCGTCTATTGGCGCTAGTATATAAACGCGAATAACACATCTATATACCCGTGCTTTTAAACACGCTTATAGATATGAAAATAAACACACATATTTTTCATTTCTCATAAAGTCTCTAAATATGACCAAACATCTTAACATCTAGTATTTTTTTGAATGCATTACCAACTTTACTTCTTTCTGAGTATTACAAATATACATCCAATCATTCATAGCTAATTATATATGCTACAATGAATGATCAATCTCATCTTTAATGAGATCGGCCCTTGCTAGACTATCTACCTCTAGGTCTATGTTACCAATAGGCAATGAAACAAATAAGTCTATCCCACTGTCATATGTATTGCTATGCTCAATTTCTTCATCATCATCTGCAACCATATTGTTATCCTCTTTTGCACTTCCTTGAACATCCTCGCAGGGATCATCTTGCACTGCATCATGTATATCATCGATCATGGCATCATCATGTGCATCACCATTGATTGTTGGATTGTCATCAACTATCTCTATGTTGGTAGCATTGACATGTATTGGTTTTGAACGATTAGATATGGGGGTAACGTGCCACCATCGATTATCGTTTACCATTGGGTGATACACAACCTGCATTTAAAAAACAGATAGTAAGCAACTTAGATATTTATTGTATTTTGAAAATGTGTCAAGAAGTAATATATATGAAAATAAATAGCTTCTAATATACATGCTCTCATTGTTGAGGTAGTACGAATGTGTCATTCTCACCTTGGTGAAATTTTGTAGAGTCAATCACTACAAAACCACTTGGATGACGTCTAATTGTGCAATGCTCATCCGTTTTTACTACTTCTTTAAACCACTTCACATCTAGTACATATATAAAAAATCGCCTAAAGTCAAGCTTCAAAATATCTTGGATCAAGCCACAATAACCTTTCATGGTGTCATTGGTATCCTGTAAGTTTGCAAGGATACCATAATCCTGAGTATTTCTCTTATCATCTATACGTTAAATTCAAAAATATTTGCCTTCACACCAAATAACATTGAACAATGTGCACTAGTAGTATATTGTTGAGATGATATTAATGATTTAGTTAAAGATGAAACATGTGAAATTATTATATCAGATATAACTAAAGATAATTTAATTATAAGTATGTCTCACCTTTGATAAGCAACCTCATGTGTATTCCCACTTCTCTTGTGATATATCCATCGCCTCCTCTTTTTCCATCTTCTCCATTTCTTCATGTAGCCAATCTATATCAATATGATGTGGAAGCGTACTTAAATGTTTTGGATATGGGACATTATGTCCATGTCTAGCACAAAATGCTTGCCTTTTGCTTACTCTTCTTGCCCTTGCTTCTTTATATAGTATCACCAATTTGCTCATTACTTCGCTATTAAGCACACAAAATACATTTAACTTACGAAGTTCCTCTTTCATTAGCACTTTGCTCCTTCCTTTTCCTTGAGGTATTATAGATGTCCTCCTCAAATCTTCATCATCTTTCCATAGTCGTGGTAAAGAGGGGTCCACTTTAGTAAGATATTCAGAGATTTGTACAATGGATGATTGCACTAACCAACCCTCAGCCATGCTTCCCTCGGGCCATGCATTTTGCCTTACAAAATCTGTTAGGGTTTTCATAAAGCGCTCTAGAAAAAGCATCCACCTTGCATGAACTACCCCACAAATTGCGATCTCATCAATCAGATGTATGAGTAAGTGTACTTGAGTAGTCAAAATGGAGCGAGGAAAATTTTCCTCCACCAAACAAACCACCTCAATGGAGAATACGCGAGTCTCTTGCAACGTATTTGAATCGATTTCCTTCAAACTCAAAAATCTACCAATATGCAATTGAGAACGATTATTAGTTTTGTCCATAAATTCAAGTGGGTTTACTACATGATGTACGTAATATGTAAACTAAAAAATAAGTATAATGTATATATATAACTCGCAAGCTCACCCATCTTGTAAATGATATCACACGCATCTTTCAAAACATAATGGGATATGCTAGTAGGAAGGATGAAGTGTATGTAAATATTCATATATTGTTAATTAGTCTACATAGTTACTCCACTAATTAATATATTTATGGCTAATCTGCTGCTTCACCATCTTTTCTTCGGTCTTCGACAACATCTAAGGTGCACGCGGTAACTCGATCTTTCCTCTAGGTCCGATGTGTGGCCAAGCTCGTCTCATACGTCCAATGCTTCGTAAATCCTCCCTTACATTGACACAATCACGAGCCCCGATTAAGTGATCCCATAATGTAGAGGCAAAATTCTTGAATATATGCATGGGGTCCAATAGGTGATTGATCTTGAGTTCAGTCCAATATGGGAGACGAAAAAATATAAAGAATCTAAGGCACAAACAATATATTATTTCTCGTTCTCATAATGGAGTGTACTTTAAAGACAAACAAAAGAAGTAAACTAGTTACCGACTCATGTCGAGTGGAGGATGATCATTGGTGTGTGTCCAAGTGTCCTTCCAATCTTGAATGGTCAGAGATTGTGGAGTTCTTGCATTAGTGGGGGGTGCATATTTGGGGTGGTTAATAGGAAGAAAACGATGATGATTATCATAGATAACCTTCTTCAAGCGTGTCGGTCTAGAAGAAACCAAAGAGGGACCGTAAATTGGACATGCATGATATTCTAATGTAGTTAAACCTGTAAAAAAAAGTGGATTAATGATGACATATATTTGATTCAGGGTAAGAATGAATAAAAACAAGTGGGTTAATGATGACATATATTTGATTAAAGTGAAATCTCTAGAGGACAATGATGCATTCACATCTTGCACCTCAATACATCTCCATAGCATTTCTAGCTCCTCGATCAAAGGCTCTAAGTAAACGTTCATGTTTTTTACTTTGTGTTTTCCAGGAATCAAAAGGGACAACATTACATGTCCTTTTTTTATTGCCATGGGCGGAGGGATATTATAGTTCACCAATAACACTGGCCATACATTATATGAGGTGCTTTTTATGCCAAATGGATTTATTCCATCTAATCCTAGACCAAATCTCAAATTTTTGGGCTCTTCTTTGAAAGTAGGCCACAAATTGTCTACGTGTTGCCAAGCTAGTTTGTCTGAAGGAATTCTCCACTTTCCATCACTTGAATGGTGGCTAGCAGAAAATGACATGAGTCTCACAATAGATTCCACTTAAACATAAGTTGAATACGTGGAATAATAGGAAAATGTCCCAAAACCTTATGAGACACATCCATTGATTTCATCTCCTAGTTGTATCTTGGTTCACTACAAATAGGACACTGTCGTGCAGATGCATGATCCCCACGAAACAAGATGCAATCATTGACACATGCATTGATTTTAACGTAATCAAGACCTCCAAGAGATGTCAAGAAACTCCTTGCTTGATCCCTTCTAGTTGGTAATTTATTTCCATTTGGAAGCATTTGTGACAATAACCTGTATATATTGTGCAAACAGAGTTAACAAACTATGAATATTATCTAGAAGCATTTATGAATTAATATCAAATGATACAGACTTCAATAATGCATTCAAGCTAGCATTACTCCATCCATAAATGTTTTGTAAGTTCAGTATCTCGAGAAATGCACGTAGAACGGAGTATGTGCAACCTTCGTACAATGGAGTTTTCGACCCTACGTGTAGTAGGTCATCTGTCTCTCTAGTGGCGCCCTCCCCCCGAACCTCATGGAAAAATAAATCCTGCACCATGTTGTCCAAAATCTCTTCCCCCAAAACTTGATGGGGCATTTTAAGAGGGTTGCTATCATACTCATCATCAGTCGATTGCTATCGTCGTCATTAGTCTCTACTCTTCTTGAGGACTTTGCCTTCTCGCATCGACGCTTCGCAGCCTCTTGACACCTTGGAGGGACCATTTGAGGATGTGGTACTGCATTCTGCTTAATTAAAAAAAATGAGGTTTTGTTTAATGGTGAAGATGCAACATAGACCAATAATATTTGTGCAAATAAAGCAGTAAAAATTACTAGGTCTTTTTCTTGGTCCCACTCTCCATACATGCTGAGGTGTGACATTGTGATTCGACGTGCTCGAAAAAAACATCCTCGACAACGATCACACATACATGTGATTTTATGTCGTAGCTAAGCGTCTCGATTGTGAAGACGCAATGTCTCGTCCTCACTGGAGGATGTACTGTTTGTTGACTCAGCATGTCCCATACTAGTAGAAGACGACAACATAATTACATGTGAATCATAAGGATATATATGATTTCATTTGGTATATATGTCATATTCCCTAAATATTTTGATACTTACAACATGGAGACAAACATTTTGATATTGAAAGACTAAGAAAGTCATGTTGAGATCCAAAAACCATCATAAGTTAGCATTTAATCAGTTTAATTATAATTGCGCGTCTATCAGCGTGTATAATATGTTTTATCTGCGCATATAGACGCGCAATTACACGCGCTTACAGACGTGCCATGCGAATATAATTTTTTTTAAAAAAATTTGTGGCTTTCTTTTCAACCCAGTGCTTTCCTACGTTTTTTGTGCATCTTCTGCAATTCAAGCTCGACATCACTAATCATGTCTATCTATCACTTCATGAAGACAATGAGGGAAGGAAATAAGAGTAAAAAGAGGACAGGAGGAAGGAAGAGCCAAAGAGTAAAGAACAAGAGCCAAACAACAAGGAAGAGAATAAGAATCAAGCAAATTACCAAAGGAAGGGAGAAGGAGGACAAGGAGCTTGCAACCTAGCCGCCACCCGTCGGAACAAGCAAAGAAGGCGAGTTCTTCTTCTCTCTCTCAATCTTGTTTGCTTTCTCTTTGTCTGTTTCTCTCTCTCTCTCTCTCTCTCTCTCTCTCTCTCTCTTTACATGCTTTAGACTGTCATTTATGGAGATTTTTGTGCGTTTTTTATAATAATTTGCAAAATATGGTCCAACTTTGTGCGTCTAGATGACAGTGTAGATGCGTATATAGTCGCACTAACAGATGGGGTATAGACGCATGTATAGATGCAGCGTGCAATATGTTTTATCTACACAGGGTAGTAATGGATTTTTGATTGTGTAGATGTGGAATCCTGGATCTTCCAGCATTGATCCTGAGTTGGAATGCATGAACAACACCTTAGCAGAGTTTTCTAGAGGTATTAGTAGTTTTTTTGGAGGTTTTCTGAACAAGGAGAAATTCATGGGGGAGATGACCAATTATCTTGGTCACCCTCCCACTGCAGAGGAGGTTTTTAGTGTCATGTCTGGGACACCTATCACATCTTTGCCTAGCATTGCTGCACAAACACCAACGCACAAACACCAAAACTTGGCACACCAAACCTTGGTACACCTCTACTAATAGGTACTCCATGCACTATGCATACACACAGATCAGCTGATGCACAGGGATCAGCTTAAATACATGGATCGACCGAAGCAGCACGTACATTTGCAGAAACACATGCATCGAGTGAGGTAGAGGGTAGTGCTCGTCGAGGGAGGAGGGAGAGTCGTGTGGGAGGATGAGGAGGTCGAGGGCTTTGTGGGGGTCGCCTAGGAGGTGGCTCTCGATCACCCTCACTGGGAAATGAGAGAGGTGAGCCTCCACAAATGTACTACTCTGTCACAGATGTTGGTGGTATCTTGCATAACCCTGAGGGGAGAGAAGTGATAGCCTACTTGAGGAGTGTCATGGATGCCACACATACAAAGATTGTATGATTTCCTTCAAGCACCAAAAACATTGTTTGTGGCAAGAGGTGCTGCAGGCAATCCTTACATAGAAGGTATCCTAATCCTGAGAATTCACGATTCTCAGATGATTGGGGACAGTCAAAGATGAGAGACACGCTTCATAACAAGAGGTCTCACCTTATGACGTGCATCAAGGAGTCACTGCAGCACTATAAGGATTTAAGCCTATAGCGATGGCGGGTAGCGATGCGGGTACTGGCGTCACTATTTGCGTAGCGACGCTCCACAGGGAAAAAAAAAACAGGCCGAAACCGAGCGCAGGTTTATTTCACGTTTTTGCGTTTTTTGTTTTGAGAGCGAGAGCGAGAGAGAGAGCGACCGTTGTGAGAGAGGGAGAGGAAGAAGGCTTGCCACTGCCACCGCTGCCGTTGTTCGCAAAGGAGAGGAGGAGCCTTCATCGCGAAGAGGAGCCACCTCACAGTCACCATATCTCATCGGTGAGTCTTCGTGTCTCCTTCTTTTGCTTGTTTAGGAGAGGAAATGAGAGAGAAAGAGATGGAGAGGGAGTGGGAGGGAGAGAAAGAGAAAGAGAAAGAGAAAGAGAAAGATAAAGAGAAAGAAAGGGAGAGGGAGGGGGAGGAAATGAGAGAGGGAGAGAAAGAGAAAGAGAGGGAGAGGGAGGGAGAGTGCATTCTCTCTCTTCCTCTCCCTTTTGCTTTTGGAGAGTGTTAGGATATATTGTGAGAGGGAGAGGAAATGAGAGAGAAAGAGAGGGAGAGGGAGAGAGAGGGGGAGGAAATGAGAGAGGGAGAGAAAGAGAAAGAGATGTATACTCAAATGGATAGCTTTATGGAGATGTATGTCTACTCAAATGGATAGCTTTTGTCTACTCAAGATGTAGTCCACCTGTGTGTGTATATATTGGAACGATAACATATCCATGATTATGGTAATGGTATGCACTTTACTTTTTTTATGGGTACCATTACATCAACGACTCCTTAAGAGGGCTAAAAATTGGTCATACACTTGATAAAGTCTATTAGGAGATTTAAGATGCACGATAATGGACTTATCGATAATGGTATGCAATGTGCTTTACCATGGGCCACGTACATTGGTGACTCTTTAAGATGGCTTCAAATTGGTAATGTCCTTGATAATGTCCAAGTAGGGGATCTAATTGTGATATGCATAATTCCTTGTTTTTGTATTAACTTTATAGGCATAACAAATTAGTAATCATGCCAACTAGTCAATGGAAGGACTAAAAGAAAATGATCCCTAGTTAATGGTCATTATGGTACTTCATCAAAATGAACCCAAAAGTGTTGCCATAGAAGAAGAATCCCTTAAATTGAGCATAGGATATTTTCTTCAAAAGTTATGACTATGAGTATAATTGATTGAAACAAATTTTATAACTATGGTACACACACACACACACACACACACACACAAGCACAAACATTTTTACTATTTGATATTGTCTTTGACATGGTAACCTTGTATTACATTGTTGCATTTGATGTCTTCCAATCATTACAATAAAAGTTGATAAATTTCATAGATGGCATTAATTTTTATACATGGACCTAGGACAAAAAAACCACATTACTAAGATGCTTTTTGTTGAGATTGGTTTATTATTAGACTAAGAGATCCTCAATGATACTCATAAATTTTATTTACCATCAATGTTGATGTTGTGCTAGAAAGAATATATGAATATATGGGTAAGTGTACATAAGCATATAGAATTTACTTGACATCTTGATATCCCATAACTAGGGTGTATGCTGACACATATCACTACTTCATGATATTACTTCACACACGCACACGCACATGCACATGCACACGTACACGCACACGCACACACGCGCACGTGCACACACACACACACACACACACACATGCATGATTAATGCATATTATGATATATATGTAACATTTGAGGGATGAGTATGAATCTTCCCTATTGTATTTCTATTTAATTGATGATTATTTTCTTTAGTTTATTTTATGGCCTCAATAGACCATAATAGAAACACAAAAACACTAGTTTTGCCTAAAATATTCCTACTACTACATATAAATTCTTGAATTGATTTACATACATATTGATCATTAATTCTTTAGGACTAATATGCAGACATAAGATATACATCATAATCATTTACAAAGCACTGCTCACCTAAAAATTATGAATCAAAATACCCTCAGCACGATCGTTCTTGAACAAATAACTTATTATAGATAGGACTAATTTCTAGGAAACAAGAACAGAGTAGTAGAATCAAGCATCATCGACCCTATACGGGCACTGCCCTAAAGATCTTTCATTCGTCATGACTGAAAAGATACTTATATTGATTTCATGCACCTACATGCTTATAAGTACTAAGGTAGATGATACAATTTGAGCCCTAACACATGGCACAACCCAGTGTATCACTAGGATAGTCAGGACTCAAAACCCACTAGTATGCAATTAAGTAGTATATAGCATGAAAACTAAGTAGCATGAAGACTAATGCATAGAACATAGTTATACCTTGCTAAAGTCCTTGCATCCCTTAATAAACCACACTGAGCAAGCAACATTGAGTAGAGCCCCTCTAAGATACTCAAAGCCCTCTAGTGCAGTTGTATAAGTAATCCTAGGTGTCAACAAAATGAGACTAAGAAAGAACTATGATGAAACAAAGTGGAAAGTGATATTCATCAATGGCACCTAGGATTACTTATACAACTAGGATTTGTTGACAAAGTTGTATTTTGTTGACAAGGATTACTTATACTCAAAGCCCTCTAGTGCAGTTGTATAAGTAATCCTAGTAGATCCCCTCTAAGATACTCAAAGTACATAACCTAGAGACCGTAGCTAGGTATATAAGGTATAATGGCCATACAAGAAGACACCTCAATAATTGACTGATCACCACTAAATCCCAAAGAAGAATCGTGTTCCATCCCCTTCAACTCTATATTCACCTCGTGAAGAACTTCATTAATCATAGCATCCTTGTCACCAATTATATTTTTGTTGCAATGATGAGGTAGCATATTCATCACTTTTCCTTTTAGCATCTAAGGCATTATCCAATCTTTTAGTCAAGTCCAAACATTTAGTCTCCAACTCATGAACCTTATGAACCAATGCCTTTTTTTTCTACAATAATGAATAATTATCTACCAGGACAAACAAATCCTTGAGCATGATATATGGCCGAGATATAACATCAATAAATCTCTCAACTACTATGTCCCATGCATTTTTTACATCAATCAGTAAAGCATTTCTTATATCTTGAAGTTTAGATTTCAACACCATGGATGCATCAATATCAACCTCAATGTTTTTCAAAATTTGCTTCTCAACCTCTTGCAGAGGCTAAAACCTCTCAAGCAAGAGCTTATGGTCAACTTGCAACTTGATATACATCTCCATAAAGCTATCCATTTGAGCCTCGTTTTTCCAAATTGTATTACAAGTCATTAAATTGTTTGTTGTAACGTAGACAAGATGGAAAACAAAGAAGGTCCTGTTGTTCAAGATCGTGAGGCATATCTTAATCAACGTGTCCCATGTCCTTGCTCTCAATGCAAGTTGGCAATTAGACGAAAACACCGATTGTCTATAGAACATGTACGACGATTTGGCGAGTTTCAATCTGAGATCATTGATCAGGCGATTGTGGATTTTCAGCAAACAGTAATTTGAAGTTAATATCAATCATGCATTGTACTCGCAAGCTAATTGAATACCATATACAATAAGATTGGGTCTTGCTGGCAAATTTTCTATCCAGGGAGGTGATGTCTCGTCCCAAGGGGGAGTGCACCCTTTGCGGCCAATTAGAAGAGTTCGTGGGCGTGCGATGGATGGAGTGCAGGAGCCAATCCACCACTTGCAAGGCCAATCTATACTGTCAATGCTAGAGGAGATAGGCAACCTTTGAGACCTACCTACAATCTTGGAGCCTGAGATGGAGGCAATGATCGATGCATTGATTCCCATGGATGTAGAGACTTCTGATCCGCTTAGAGAGGTACAACATCCCTCCATGGCTTTCTACGAAGAAAGGACATCTCATCCTTATCTTGCTCGTCCCAGGCTACTATAAAGTAAAAAATATGGATATGTATCTTCGTCCATTAGTCGATGAGCTTAAGATTTTGTGGGAGGAGGGGGTCACTATGCAAGATATGAGCAGGCACGATGATCGGCGACGGTCAGCCAACCAATATTCGAGCCATTCTCATGTAGACGATGCATGACTTTTTGGGATTGGGAGAGTGCTCAGGTGAGCATGCCTCCGTTCTCACTGGTAATATCTATATTTTATCTCATTCAATCAAGTATTCACTAGGTCGTGGTGTTGGAACAAGTCTGGTTACCTCAGGTAATCATCCATGTCCATTGTGCGGGCCACATTTAGACTCCCGAAGGTCACGAACCATGAAGAAGATGGTATATCAAGGACACGTTCCTTTCTTGCCGGAGGATCATGAACTCAAGGAAGGTTTCCTTGGATGAGCTTCAACATGTATGAACGCCACAAGCTGGTACGAGTTGAAAATGGTCCACGCGGAATCACATCCAAATGGAATGCGGCGGTTCTCAGTTTTCTACAAGTTGCCATTTTGGACCCACTTACAGGTCAACCACTTGTTGGATCCCATGAATATTTTCAAGAATGTGGGCAGCTTGTTATGGGACCACATCACAGGAAAGAGAGACACAATAGGTGCATGAATGGATTTGAAGAAGGTAGGTAAGGTGGAGGCGCTTTGAGTGCTGATGGTCGCATGCAGCTTCCTCGCACTCCTTGGATTTTGTCCACTAAAGAAGAGTGTATTGTGAAGCAAGTAATCAAGTCTATCCGCACTCTGACGGGTATGATGCGTTCTCTCAGGTCCGCATTTTCTAAAGACGACCAATTATCAGGGCTAAAATCCCATGATCTGCATAAGATATGTCAAATTTGTACTACGAATGGATTGTAATTAGCATGGACATTTTTCTATTTGGAATGTGGCCATTATTCATAATGCTTTCTCATTTGTGGCAGTTTGTACTACCGATCCCAATCGCAGGATGTCTTACTCCAGAAATTCGCGGGGCCATTTACAAGTTGTCGACTTTGGTGTAATGGATCTCACAGAAGAAGATTAAGTCGTTCTCTATTGAATCTGCGAGGCGGGGAGCAGTGGAGACAGTCTGTCTCTTTGAGAAATACCTGCCCACCAGCATGCTCACGATACAAATCCACCTTCTTGTGCATCTTGTGGATGAAGTGGAGATTGCTGTACCTGTCCATACGCGATGGATGTTCTTCTTGGAGTGCTTCATGAAAACCCTGAAAGGCTTTGTTTGACAACGAGCTCAGCCAGAAGGTAGCATGGCCGAAGGTTGGTTGGTGTCTGAGGCACTAGTGCATATTTCACAATGGCTACCAACGGTGGAACCAGATAATGAAATGCTATGGGCTGAAGAATGATGATAGACTGACTAGAGATGTGATGGTTGGAAATGGGATAGAAAAAATAATGGATGCCTCAATGGAAGAGAAGGTGAATCACTTTTGTATGTTGCACCATGCCTCTATGGAGACGTGGCTCGCCAAGTACCAGATCGTTAGGCAAGATCGAGAGAAAGCGCGAGATGAATTTTGACATAGTACGCATCATCGACCGATTCGATATCCCGAAGGCATAGAGGAGATGCCGCGGTTTATGTCAACGCGATGGTTGCATGGAGCCTTGACTGCAGCATCTCACGAAGGGACATAGGTCTCAATGGAGGAGTGGGAATTCTCGAGGGGATATAGTCCAAAGGTGATGAGGGGTTTATAATCTGTCATATCTAAATTTTATATGCGACATCTAATTTGAGTATTTCAATGTATAGTACAAAATATATAGTGCAGTGTGGTCGCGCGAACAGCATTTTCGCGTGGAGCATATTGACAAAATGTGCTCCACAATGGACCGTGGTATCAGGCAAGGTTTGAGCAAGAGAGCCGACGACGAGCAACGGATGCAAACACAGTTGTGGATGAGATGGAGTATTTTGGAAACTTTCAAAGTATTATTACGATGGATTACCATAGTTTCTCCATGATACTATGCAGTGGTTCAAAGTGGTACTTGGAGGATCTGGAGCAACGGTTCGACAAGGTCCATCTGGATTTCTTGAAATAGATTCCGAAAAAAAATGGACGGATTTGTGCGACACCTTTGTATTGCCGGCCCATTGTGAACAAGTGCATGGAGTCATTTTCTTGCTAATTGTATTACGACATGGTTTATGTCATAATGGTTTGAACTCTCTTGTACGTGTTTGTGAACAAGTAATCTTCTATCCAAACCCCCGACAACCTCGATGGTGGTATGGTATAACTTCAACTCCCCGAAATGTGAGAGTATATGATCAAAGCGATGTTCCGAGCATAGATGAAGATAATATGCAAATAGAGGGGTCGATATTGCAACGGGTGGAGGCCATCGAAAGCTTGGAGCCAACATCGGCTCTAACAACGATGGAAATACAGGAGTTCAAGAATTCTTTGATAACGAGGTGGACTCATTCTTTTGTGGTGACATGTCTATCGACCTTCCAGTGTATGCGGAGTTGTGTCAAGAGATTAACATGGGACCATAGGATACTTCATACTTAGAGCATCCACTTACTCAATTCGTTGACCAATCGCTTATAAGGATACATAAGATATGCATTTTAAGTGATATTTTTTTTAATGATTTATATTACTGTTCTTTGTATGATTTAAATTGTTTATTCTAACATCATTTTTTATCTGTGCAGATGACATTTTCAGGATGAGTCGAGGGATGAGCGATGAGGAGTTACAGGACATCTTCGCACGCATGTCTCCAGACCAGATCACCAGATTCAGAGAGATGGCAAACCAGGAGCTATCTCATTCTTCGTCACGGTACTCTGCTAGATCTGCTTCAGCTCAATCGGATGCTTTGGCTTCGAGCAGAAGATCTCGATGCTCACGACTTGGGCCAGAGGGAGGGAGTGCATTGAGATCAGGGGAATGCTGCAGAGATACAGAGGCAGTGAGCCCGCGGTCGACACGGGATACAGGTGCGACTCCTCGCTCTCATGGCTCAGGTAGATGCTGTGGAGACACGGATGTGGTGTCTCCATCTCATCGTTCAACTGGAGCTACGTCACCTCTAGGATTTGTCACACCTGTGGGGACGTCTACTCTAGTTACTCTGGCTTTCGCGCAGCCATCAGCAGGTGGCACCCCTTTGGGTGCCACTTCGAGAGAGATTACCCCTGTCGGTACACCGAATGCAGAGGAGTCTCCTGGATATGTCCAGGAGCATGGATGTAGATGGGAGAGGACCCATCTTAGGCAAACTCCTAGGGGTTATGGATATCTGGTCGATAGTAGGTCAGGAGCCATCATCATGAATGATGAGGGGAGGAGCATGATGGCTCACATGAGAGAGTTGTGCCAACAAGTTTTTCGGCACAACGTCATGGATCATTGGAAGAACATACCAGAGGGGAGAAAGGACTACATAGTAGCATCCTTGCACGAGGAGTTTTCCGGTGCTAGCCACAGTAGATAGATTCTCTACAGGCTAGATGATGGATTGCATGCATGCATACATGTCACATAGATGATCCGACGCACGAAAGGCAATCAAGAGTGGGTCTGCAAAGCCCGAGTGGTTAGATGCAGACGACTGGTGCCGACTAAGGGAGGAGCCTACAGATTCTCCGAGACGTTGAAGTCAGCAACGCGAGGCGGCGAGGGCACGACTCGAGGCCAAAGTGGTCCACCATCTTGGGAGTGGCGGCCACAGGACATATTTGAAGGACTTTGTAAGTTTTTCTTTTGTTTTGCTTGTTTATTTTTTTGAAATATTCTTTGTAATGACAATCATGTTTCTAACAGTTAGCATTTTGTTTTATTTGC
The DNA here is from genome assembly GCF_053477565.2 of Lygodium microphyllum. Lineage (NCBI taxonomy): Eukaryota > Viridiplantae > Streptophyta > Polypodiopsida > Schizaeales > Lygodiaceae > Lygodium > Lygodium microphyllum. The sequence goes on along the minus strand of NC_141146.1, from coordinate 3,686,703 downwards.
AGCACTCCATTACAAATCATGATTCGTCTGGCCTTGAGACTCGATATGCAAAGAAGAACGGTCTCAATGCATTGATCGACCGATTGTATAGACGCGACGGCCCTGTAAGTCACTCATCTTTCTTGTCCGTAGTTACCATGAGATATTTAAATGCATTATTATATAGTGGACTGATGTATTGTTTCTTTTTCTGCAGAGTCCGTTCGATGCTCCTTTGCGGCGGGACGAGCTTTCGGGGGACGAGGATGCGTAGCTCGCCCTTGGATCCCTGGAGCTCATACACCTTTATTTTTAAGTTGCCTGATCTATGTAGACATGTTCTATATATTAGTGATATCCTATCATGATTGTACCAATCACTTTTTATGCAATCATGTATTTATTTCATGTATCAGTTTTATGATTTCAGTATACATTGTTTTTGTTTGCAAGCGCATTGTACATAGTAGTGTAGAAACTATTTTCTATGGCTCTCATAAAGCACACAGTGCTTGCCACAAATTTTTTTTTCCCTGTTACCGTTGCTATTAGCCTCGCAAATTTTATTGCTCGCGTCGCTATGCACGTCGCAAACCGTCGCTATCAACGTCAGTAGCGATGCCAATACTGACGCTGATAGCGACGGTTTGCAACGTGCATAGAGACACCAATAGCGACGCCAATACCGACATTTCTATGGCGTCGTTAATAACGACGCTTTTTGCGACGACGGGGGAAAATTTTGTTGTTTGTATTTTTGTCGCTTTAAACGTCGGTATAAGGCCTATATCTTGTAGTGTGGAGACAAGAGCAGGGGTGCCCTAGATATGGCCAACCACCCAATTGCCACCGCAGGGAGTGAAAAGAGGCCAAGAAGAGAGCAGTAGAGAAAAGGACAAGTCGCCAGCATGCAGAGGTGCAACATATCCAGATGGCAACCATGGGATCGTCGCATTATGGATCGGGTGGCAGGGAGTCATGGGAGGCTGAGTTTGTAAGTATTATTTGATTTATTTTTTAAATTAAATTTTGTAATTTGTTTCAATTCATTTCTGTAGTGTGTTCTAATATGTTGTATGTTAAAATTGTTTTGTAGTATCATATCGTTGGTAGGATGCCTACACCTAGAGAGGTAGGCTACCATCGACGTCATAACCGAGCATCCACTTGGTAGCATTTCTATGAGGATGGACTAATCACGGAGAAGCAATATAATTATGCCATGAGGATTCCACAACTAGAAGAGGTATGCTTTATTTTTTACATGAAAAGTATAGGTAACTCTAAGTTATTATTTGTAATGGTATTTATATAACTTAATCCTCTGTGTAGGCGAACCTTGATGCAGTTGAGGATAGCGAAGGGGGGACTAACAGTAGCGGTGGTGGTGGTGGCATCGATTAGCGGCAGTGGCAGCAGTGGTGGTGGTGGTAACAATGATGATGCCTCTTCTGAGGAGATGTAGAGGAGCCCCATGCATGCATGCCTCCCCTTGGCTTGTAGTTTTCATTTTTGATATGTATTACTTTCAACTAGTGCTTGCAACCATGGCCATGGTTGAGGTCACAAGCACTAGAACTCGTCATGTAAACATGTTGTCAAGTGTTTTCTGAAAACTGAAAAGCCCTAGTCAAACTGTAGTTAGGTTTGATTTTTGCTAGCTTAGTTATTTGCGTGACAGTTTGTTTTGTTATTTCGTAGTTTGGATTTCTTGTGTTTGTTTAGCCTAGTATTTGCTTCTGTCATTTTGTTTGATTTGTTGAGTGTGAAACTTGATAGCCTTGGTCGAGCTTGGTATTTTTTTGAACAGGATGAAGCTTGTGTTTGTCAATAGCTACTGAACATTGAGGAGCTGGTATGTTTTCTTGTTGAGACTTTTGCACATCACAGGGATAAAGGATTCACGAGCACTTCACGTTGCACTTACTGATGTACTACACTCGGGGGTCATCTCCTATTCTTATCATATACTTCCATGCCATGGGTTGGGATTATGTATATTTTACACCATCATTGAGCACTAGTACGGCATGAGGTCCGCTGCAGCTATATGCAGTAAATTTTAGATGCATGCACACATGAGAGAGCACATGTCATTGAGCACACACATTTTTTGCACACACGATATTTGGGATACTTATCACAAAGCTAGGAACCTCTGGTTGAGTGTGTAAGAAGGTTGGGTGAGTTTGAGGGTCGTGAAGGACGCCACCAATTGCGAGAAGGGTTGTTCATATTTGGTCAACATCTTAAGGACCATCAAATTCTTGAGTGATTGTGAGATTTTGGATGGGTGGAGCAGAGTATATCATATCTTTTTTATGAGAGTTGAGAGGTGAGGATAATGAATTTTAAATTAATCAAGAAATTTTGTTTGCATTTTGCATGACGCACGATCACATGCAGATAGACTAGGCACAATTTCTTCAATAATGCATACATTATTTTTGTGTGAAGCATCGATTGAGTGGTTGCATAGCATCGATTTTATATTGCATATTTTCTCAAATCATGTATGGTTGTGCATGGAGTTCTCTTTCATAGCATATTCCTGCTAGGGCACACTGCATTAAAAAAAACAAGTTCATATCCAAAGAATATTTATTTTGAAGACTCAATGATCAAAGGAAAAGATTGTATGTTTTACATCATCAACGAGTATTTCTTGAAGAAAAAGAGGACATGTATGGTAAAAGTATGTGCAATTATAAGAACAATATGCCAAGAAAGTGAATAAGTCGTCCAAGATAAAAGATGGAGAAAAATGATATGATTTACAAATATCAGTAATTTTATCCATTTTTTATAGATTTTCGTAATTCTGCCCATGCACGCTTGTCAACCAAATGTGTTCCGATTGTTTTGAGTACCCAAAAGACTATATTCGGAGTTCAAATGACGAAGTTATGATCCAAACAAGTTGCAAACAGGTGTAAAGCAAAAAAAACGAAAATAATGAAAAGCAGTAGAAAAGCAAAAGCCAAAAGCTGAAAGCAAAAAGCCTAATGTGTGTGAGTATGGATAGAAAACTATATAAGGAGATAAGAATGAAGAGTTAAGGGCCTTCCCCCTTGATTACAATTGTATTTTGTGAGAGAGGAGAGTGGAGGGTCGCATGCTAGAGTGAGCTCTAGTCATGCCAACTTGGAAGTTGGAGCTTTTGGGTGTCAAAGCACTGAGCATCGGCTCAAGGTTGTTAAGGTATGGAAATATATCTCACTTGGTTTGTTTTCGAATTGTTGGTATTTTCTTTGTTTTGTGGTTGTGTGATGCTCTACCCACATTCGGGTTTTTAGTTGTTTTGAGTTTCAAGAGGCATTGTGTTTTGTCTTGTTTTTATATGTGGCTTGTGGTGTATTATCGAATATTTGAAATTGTCAAGTTGTGTTGTGCATTCGACAAAGTCAATTATCCCAACCGACGCGCCTTAACATCTCGTTATCGAGTTGTGAGTGAGGCTTGCTCTCGATCACCACTCGCATAACAACGTTTCATCTATATATATGAAATTTCGTATTCTACATACATTGTTTTGTTTTCAGTACAAAAATCTTCGAAATATGTACAAATGTTTCAGCATACTATGCTCATCATGTGTTATTATCAATATATGGACTTTGGCTCTCCAATTCTTTTGTTTTCAGTATAATAATCTTTCTCTGTTTTCCATAAGCATATAATTTTATGTTGATGGGGAGAAAAAAAACTAGAGAGCATGTGGCATGCTCTTTGGTTTTTTTTTCATACCTCTATTTTTCACGTCTATCTGCGCGTCTAAATTGCAGGAAAAATATGCATCTATTATCGTCAAAAAATTGCAGAGTATACACCTTTTTAGATGTGCAGTTACACGCATGTATAGACGCAGAATATGAATATATCTACTTTTTTATAAATATGATTATATATTTACAGAGCACATCAATAGGCATATCTATATGCGCATGTAGTTTTCATTATAAGCGCGCTTATAGATATGAAATTTTAGACGCGCCAGTAGACACGGTAATAAATACACCCAATATTTTTTAACACAATTCAAATATTGCGTCTACAAGTGCATCTATGGAGCCTTCTTGTTGTAGTGCTGTCTTTTTTATTTCAACATATCAATGATTGCATCACGAAATTCACGCTTTGCAATTCTAAGAACTTCGCCAAGTGTGAATCCCACTCTACTGTCAAGTATATGATCTTCCAAGACCTTTTTAAGGTTTGTGGCAGTCTCAAGATCACATTGTAACCTATAACTAGGCTGCTTGCCCCTTTCCTTTCCTTCTTGTTTCTTCTCCTGAGATGCATCCTCCATAACATGCTCAGGTATGGCTTTTTCAGCCTCTTTTTGCTACTCCATTTTACTCGTGTTATGCGTTTAGATGGGCCTGAAGAGGAAAGACTAGTAGTGTCCTCATCTCTTCTTCTCTTTTTTCCACAGTAGCTTCTTGATTATGAACCTCAGCCAAATAAGCATAGGCTGAAAATGAATCCACTGGTGTTCTCCCTCATATACTTTGACTTGCATCAACCAATTCAAACTTTGTTGTTTTACCCTTTTCCATGGAATCTAATGCTTACGTCCAAATGTGAGACTTTGCTTTAGCCATGTTTCCTTTACGAGCTTCATCCGTCCTTTAAATTCTCAACCCATATGTGATTGCATTTATGGAAACAAATGCTGTCCTTATGCAACCATATCTTCCAACCTCTGCTGCATGCCATCATTTTTAAAATTTGGCTCTATTGCAAGACCAATTTTTGTTACATGTATTTTATCATCTTTCCAAAAGACTAACCTTTTTGCTTCGACTTCATAGTAGGCTATAGAGTCTCGCTTTTCATGTTGTAAACTGTCACACCAAATGCATCTCCTCTTGTATCCTTCTCTATATGGCTTTTGGGCTATTGCTTGACCCTTCTCTTCTACCTTGATATCCAATTTTTTGACCTTTGCATTGAATTCTGTCAAATTTAGCCTCAAATCACACATGCCTTGATTAATTAATTCACAACATCACCTTTAGAGCTATACCAATAGGTATAGCTAGTTGTTTTTCCATAGCCACAGGCACCTTGGCTGCAATTTTAGTCCCCCTTTTAAGCACTAGCAGGTGTGGTGCATGTACCCCATCGTAATTTCATTTGCTCTCTCCTTGCCAACATATGCACTCCCTCAGTTACATTAGCCCAATCTGATTTCAACCCCATTTCAAAAGAGACATCGTCTTAATGATCAGCTAGCTTCTCTTATAAGATAGAATCTATAGAATTTAGAAACAAATCAATTTTCTGACTCTCCAATGATTGTTGCTCATCGGCATCCAACTGCGCATACAAACTTTCAAATTCACAAAGCAAAATTGTAGCTACCAAACCCTTTATTGGTCTTTTTAATCCAATCTGTAAATGTCTTTTTAGTTACCAATCTTGCATCTTCCAAGAAAAACTCTTCTCTAAAAGCTTTTTTAAAAGTCTCCCAATGAGCATCTCTTCTATGTAACTCATCAATCCGATCATGCAATGCATGCATGGCCAAACGGGAGAAATATCGTGACTCCATGCATACTGAGGTACCCCATGAAATAACATCTTTTCTTCATACAACAGGATGAAACATTTTGACCCTTAAACTGCTTCAATTCCTATGCCACTGCTTGCAATGCATTCACAAAGGAATCAATTCTTGCTGCTTCCTGTCGAGTGTACATCTACTATTATAACGATAACTATTGTTATCATTGTTGTTGCAACAAAGCAATCATATGTTATAAATCATCACCACCACTTGAACCTGCAGAATCTCCCATATTTATATACCTACTATTGACTTTCACATTGGGTTCACCA